>NC_060953.1:60566304-60608008 GCF_022045245.1 Lucilia cuprina
GCGTTTTAACGGAGTTATAGACGATTTTGTGTTTTTATCCAAAATATCGATTTTTGAGTGGAATTATGTGTGATCACAAAATAAGCTTGTTTTTCGATTTAAATGCGTGTTATCGGAGTTATAGACGATTTTGTGTTTTATCCAAAATGTCGATTTGTGAGTGGAATTATGTGTGATCACAACATAAGCTTGTTTTTCGATTTTAATGCGTTTTAACGGAATTATGGAATTATGTGTGATCACAAAATAGGCTTGTTTTTCAATTTAAATGCGTTTTAACGGAGTTATAGACGATTTTATGTTTTTATCCAAAAATATCGTTTTTTGAGTGGATTTATGTGTGATCACAAAATAAGCTTGTTTTTCGATTTAAATGCGTTTTAACGGAGTTATAGACGATTTTGTGTTTTTTATCCAAAATATAGATTTTTGAGTGGAATTATGTGTGATCATAAAATAAGCTTATTTCTCGATTTAAATGCGTTTTAAAGGAGTTATAGACGATTTTGTGTTTTTAACCAAAAATATTGGTTTTTGAAGGAAATTATGTGTGATCACAAAATAAGCTTGTTTTTCAATTTAAATGCGTTTTAATGGAGTTATAGACGATTTTGTGTTTTTATCCAAAATATCGATTTTTGAGTGGAAATATGTGTGATCATAAAATAAGCTTATTTCTCGATTTAAATGCGTTTTATAGGAGTTATAGACGATTTTGTGTTTTTAGCCAAAAATATTGGTTTTTGAAGGAAATTATGTGTGATCACAAAATAAGCTTGTTTTTCGATTTAAATGCGTTTTAATGGAGTTATAGACGATTTTGTGTTTTTATCCAAAATATCGATTTTTGAGTGGAATTACGTGTGATCACAAAATAAGCTTGTTTTTCAATTTAAATGCGTTTTAACGGAGTTATAGACGATTTTGTGTTTTTATCCAAAAATATCTTATTTTATGTGTTATGTGTTATAGCCGATTTTGTGTTTTTAACCAAAAATATCGGTTTTTGAAGGAAGTTATGTGTGATCACAAAATAAGCATGTTTTTCGATTTAAATGCGTTTTAACGGAGTTATATTCGATTTTATGTTTTATCCAAAATATTGATTTTTGAGTGGAATTATGTGTGATCACAAAATAAGCTTGTTTTTCGATTTAAATGCGTTTTAACGGAGTTATAGACGACTTTGTGTTTTTATCCAAAATATCGATTTTTGAGTGGAATTATGTGTGATCACAAAATATGCTTGTTTTTCAATTTAAATGCGTTTTAACGAAGTTGTAGACGATTTTGTGTTTTTATCCAAAATATCGATTTTTGAGTGGAATTATGTGTGATCACAAAATGGGCTTATTTTTCGATTTAAATGCGTTTTAACGGAGTTATATTCGATTTAATGTTTTATCCAAAATATCGATTTTTGAGAGGAATTATGTGTGATCACAAAATAAGCTTGTTTTTCGATTTAAATTCGTTTTAACGGAGTTAAAGTCGATTTTGTGTTTTTATCCAAAATATCGGTTTTTGAGTGGAATTATGTGTGATCACAAAATAGGCTTGTTTTTCGATTTAAAAGCGTTTTAACGGAGTTATAGCCGATTTTGTGTTTTTAACCAAAAATAACGGTTTTTGAAGGAAATTATGTGTGATCACAAAATGAGCTTGTTTTTTAACGGAGTTATGAACGATTTCGTGTTATAGACGACTTTGTGTTTTTATCCAAAATATCGATTTTTGAGTGGAAATATGTGTGATCATAAAATAAGCTTATTTCTCGATTTAAATGCGTTTTAAAGGAATTATAGACGATTTTGTGTTTTTAACCAAAAATATTGGTTTTTGAAGGAAATTATGTGTGATCACAAAATAAGCTTGTTTTTCGATTTAAATGCGTTTTAACGGAGTTATAGACGATTTTGTGTTTTTATCCAAAATATCGATTTTTGAGTGGAATTATGTGTGATCACAAAATAAGCTTGTTTTTCAATTTAAATGCGTTTTAACGGAGTTATAGGCGATTTTGTGTTTTTATCCAAAATATCGATTTTTGAGTGGAATTATGTGTTATAGACGATTTTGTGTTTTTATCCAAATATCGATTTTTGAGTGGAATTATGTGTGATCACAAAATAAGCTTATTTTTCGATTTAAATGCGTTTTAATGGAGTTATGGACGATTTTATGTTTTTATCCAAAAATATCGATTTTTGAGTAGAATTATGTATGATTACCAAATAAGCTTGTTTTTTCGATTTAAATGCGTTTTAACGGAGTTATGGACGATTTTATGTTTTTATCCAAATATATCAATTTTTGAGTGGAATTATGTGTGATCACAAAATAAGCTTGTTTTTCGATTTAAAATAAGCTTGTTATAGACTACCCTTCCCACTAAGGTGGTGTTTTGGGAATAATTAATTATTAGTAATTAAAG
Source organism: Lucilia cuprina (assembly GCF_022045245.1). Taxonomy (NCBI): domain Eukaryota; kingdom Metazoa; phylum Arthropoda; class Insecta; order Diptera; family Calliphoridae; genus Lucilia; species Lucilia cuprina. Next base: position 60,568,739 of record NC_060953.1, read on the forward strand.
ATTTCCCGTTCAATTTAAATTATTAAGTTGTTATTTAATTTAGAGAGAGATAGTAAATATAATGGAATATACAGATGTTATTTAAAGTGAATATTTTTTATTTTCTTGTGTTCTTTGGTGTTATATCTGTTACATGAAATTTGTTGTAAACTGTTCACTTATGTATATTCCGTATAAGGAATACAGCTTGAATTGCATTAAAGCATGTGTGCTTTTTTAATAAATCCATTATTTTTTTAGTAGATGATTTTTTGCAATAAAACTATTTATTATAAATTTAGACTGTTTGAACCCAGGCAATAACTTTAAAATATATAAAATTATTTTTGGATTTCGATTTATAAAATTTTTTAATATTGTGTCTTGATTTTTGTTGAAATTTTAATATCTCATTGAAAAATACTCAAGTTTTATTAACTAATCAAGGATCATTTCCATTTAATTAAGTAAATTGTAAAATGAAATAATAAAACGTGCAAACAACTTGTTGCAATAAATATTTATTTGGCTGTTTGTTATTATTTCTACTGATTTTATTTTTTTATTATCGAATGATCTTTTCTTCATGTTTAACAAAATGGAATGAATATTTTTCAATTAAGTAATTGCTATCATTAATCTCTGGTCAATATGCACAATGAAACAACATTTTGTTTATATCATCATGATTTTTATTGAAAACTGAATGTGTGATTTATCAGCCTCTACTTATGTTTTTTCTTAGTACATATTTATAGTATAAGTTTAAAAATGCGAAGGAATATGTAAAGGATGGATACAGAACTCAACAAGTACATATAACCGTTTATCAGTATTGATATGAATATTATTTTGTAGAACAAATCATATTTGCATATTTTTTATTTAAACGGGTTTTCTGTAAGATATATTTTATTACGGAACAATATAAAAAATATTGGTTTATTTAAAAACTGTTTAAAAACTTTTAAAGCGATACCAAACCCTCATAAAATGAACAAATTGTACTTTTTCACTTTTAAAAATTGAAAAAAAAAAACATAAATATCTATAAAAAATAGCATTTTAAGAAGTCGTTAATATTTAAGTCTGCATCATCTCAAGGCCTATACAATAAAAATGGGAAAACAAATGATAGCGTTATATAGAATAAAGTCTTAGCTTTCAAGCAATATTAAATTTTTATCAAAAAACTCATTTCTAAATATTTACTCAAGTTTACTTAAAGGAGACCCCAATGTGCAATGATGACGGTATGTAGTTGTAACTGAAAACTATATTTAAGAGTAAGAACGAGTCATTACTGTCACCGGAAATAATGACGCTCTAAGTGAGCTTCTGTATATTTGTGATGCATAAAATATTCATGTCATCGTTGTCATCAACATCACTATAAATTTTTACATGTATACGGAAATAGATTATTAAATATTCATGTGTAAATATTTTAAATGCATAAAATTAAACAGTTTTTATGTTTTTGACATTTTCAAGTTTATTTTATTAAAAATGTATCCATATAAGTATATTAAGACATCCCCATTTACATAGCGCAAAAATAAGACAAAATAGAATTAATTAAATTAAAAAACCACTCTGATAACACCAACCATAACAATTTTACTTTCTATAAAAAATTATTTTTTTATGCTGGGTAAGAAACCCTAATAAAAGCATCCATGTGACAAAAACTAAACCCTTTTGAACATGCCAATCAAATGAGTATTGAGTTAGATTTAATAGACTGTCTTATTATTTATTACTACAGAAGGATTTATTTACATTTTCTGCAGCTTATTTTTTCCCTTCTTTTCTTTTTAGTTACTTACTTAAATATATAAAAATTTAATATATTTATTTGCAATTTTTCATTTGTATTAATATTAAATAATTTTATTGTCAAGGGCTTAGGGACGCTGATTTTACTTAGAATATTATTAAGCAAATAGTTTAAAAATATAAACTCTTACTTAAGTCTGACAAAATGGGAAAAATTCGTTAGGCAAGAACCGGATGATATATGTATGATGCTATAATTCCTTTCAAAAGGACTTCAAAGCTTTAAAAAGTAAATTTTTCAAAAAATATTTTAAAATACTGAAAAATGCACCTCTTGAAGTCCTTTAAAAGGACACAAGATCACGAAATGAAAAACTAACAAAGTAGTTCTTCTCCATTAAATTTATAGTTTCAGATGTAAATCATCCGGTTCATGTCTTATTTTGAGTGTCGGCGGTGTTATATATAATCCTATGCATATATGTATGTATGTATGTATGTATGTATGTATGTATGTATGTATGTATGTATGTATGTATGTAAACTAGAACTGAACTAGAACAGAACTAAAACTAGAACTGAACTAGAACTAAACTAGAACTGAACTAGAACTATGGATATGTATGTAAACTAGAACTTAACTAGAACTGAACTAGAACTTAATTAGAACTTGAACTTAACTAGAACTGAAAAAATGTTAGTTCGGTTATAGAAATTTATATAAACAAAACTTTAAGTGTGCAATTTCGATTTTATATGTATGAAGGTTGATATCATAAATATTTTGGGTGGAAAAAAATGTATAAAATATATTAACTCAGATATTGTGAATAATTGCTTTGAGTGTAAGTTCTATAAGTATTTTGCTGACATCCCAAAAAATGTGTTGGTGGTATATTTTATGCACATAAAAATATTAACTTTTTTTCTTTATTCTGTTGTCCCAGTTGTTATAATATGTATTTAAATACCCACTGTGGATACAAGAATTTAAATTAAGCTCCAGTTGTTTTGTTGTTGTCATTTGCAAATATGTTTTATTATTGACCTTTGTCGAGAGTGTATGTAATAACTATATTGTTTGGTAAATGACAACACAAGCATAAATAAATCGTATACGAATTTAAGAATACATATGACCTAGAATTATGTGGGATAAAATGTGTTGAGTATCAATTTATTAATAATTTAGTTAAATAGTATTTCGAGTGGGCAGAAATGGTTTGAATATTGAGAATGTACTAAAATAGAAATTATATTTTTACATCCTAAAATAACTATTTTAAAAGTATGCCCAAGTTAGCATGTTTTAACAGTAAAACTTTCATTCGATTTTTTTTGGGGGTTTCAAAACATTTTACATATCTGATATACAAAAATAAAAAAATGTCTTAAATTTAACTTTTACAGTTTCTCAATTTCTGAACTAATAAAAAGCTGTGAAATATACAAAAGATTGATTGTCTCGATGGGTATTTTCAAATTGATGGAATGCTTTTTCTTTTGCTATTCTTTAGAAAAATATGTACTATTTTGTATATTTTATTTTACAAAACTGCAAAGTTTTTTTTTTTTGCATTTTTGATTAAACTAGTCCTTGAACATGAACTAGCTTGTTGATAAGAATGAAAAATAGTTTGAGTTTTTATGTTTTTATATGTATGTATTTTTAAATCGTATACTGAAATTCATCAATCAACCGCATGTCTAATGTGGGTTTCATTTTTTGTAGCTATTTTCTTTTAAATCGCTAATAAATTACTAAAAGCAAAACTAGTCATAGAAACATTCAATCACTTTTATGGTATTTGAGTTAACAAAATTTATTGACTTATTATGTTTTAGATTTTAGGCATTTTTTGGAATATTTTTGAAGTATTAAGCAATTTTTTATCAATAAAATCAGAAATGTTCTCAAACATGTCCTCTTCAAAAGTCGTAATTCCCTTTTTTTAATTTAGTACATACATATGTATGTAAGAATTTAAGTTATTTTCTGAGCACAATTAAACGAATTTAACGCATTTGCGAATCCTTTTTTCCTCTCTTTTTCTTTAAAAATTGCTGCAAAGTGTACAATTTCTAATTTGCTGAATGTTTATATTTCAGCTCATTAAAACTGTTTAGCAGTCTTTACAATTTAACATAAATAATTTTTTTACTACAAGCAACTAAGTACTAGATGTTTAGCTTAAAGACATACTAAGATTTATTTATATTTTTTTGCGTTTTGTAGTAAAAATAAAAAAATAATACTTACGCTTGAGGATAAAAAGAAAATGTGAGAGGATTTTTATTCGTTTTATACTTTTAATAACATTTCTGCTGCAAAAATTATAATTTGTAACAAAACATGGTTTTATGTTCGTCTATACTTAATCTTATAAACCCCCTATCAAAACTTTTTATACCCTACACCACTTTAGTGGGGAGGGTATATTGGGTTTGTGCTGATGTTTGTAACGAACAATAATATTGGTCCTATACCCACCTTAAAGTATACGAATCGGCTTAGAATCATTTTCTGAGTCGATTTAGCGATGTCCGTCTGTCGTCCGTCCATGTAAACCTTGTAATCAAACTACAGGTCGCAATTTTAAAGATAATTCAATGAAATTTGGTACATAATCTTATATTGTCCCAGGGACGAAGCTTAATGAAAATAGTTAAGATCGGTCTATTATTTCACCTAGCCCCCATACAACTGAACCCCCGAATAGGGCTTGTAAACCTTGTAATCAAACTACAGATCGCAATTTTGGAGATAATTCAATGAAATTTGGCACATGATCTTTTATGGTACCGTAGACGAAGTCTATTGAAAATGGTTAATATCGGTTCATTATTTCACCTAGCCCCCATACAACTGAACCCATCGAATAGGGCTTTTAAAACTTGTAATCAAACTACAGGTCGCAATTTTAAAGATAATTCAATAAAATTTGGCACTAGATCTTCTATTGTACCAGAGACGAAGCTTGTTGAGAATGGTTTACATCGGTCCATTATTTTCAACCTAGCCAACATATAACTGAATCCGCCGAATAGGGCTTTTAAGTTCATAATTGTGTTTAATACACTCGTATCTGGACAAAAACCTGTCAAACCAAGTTTTATACTAGCCTTGATGACTTAGAAACGATAAAGTTTAATAATTGCTTAAATTTTATATTTAACCTTAAATATATTTTTTTACAGACATCGAATATGTGAAATAACATATTTACTCTCCCTTGGAATAAGCCGTGGCATGGCGAGAGGGCTTAAGTACTTCTTAACTTTTAAAATATTTAATTAAAAACTTAGAAGGAAACTAATTATTCCGCGAAATACACTATGGTGTAGGGTATTAAAATGTCGGGCTTGACCGACTATAACAATCTTACTTGTTTATATATCGATTATATTATGAACATCAAGAGGGCCATTTGTGAGAATTTAGGTCAAGACCGATGAGTTTCGCTACCATCATCGTAGTTAAAAAAAAAATAAATAAATAAATTTTAATAGTACAAGAGTTCTATTTTGAAGATTTTCATTCCATATGTCTGATTTTATGTTATGGGTTCAAAATTAAAAAAAGTACAATTTGAATGACAAAAAAGTACCAAAAAATATTCCTTTATAAGTTTTCATTCACTCATATATTGCGTATTTCATTATGCGTTTCGTAGTACAATATTATAAAAAATTTCTAAATTATATTTAAGGTTCACTCATTACAGATTTTTTTTTTATTTCGAGATAAACAATATGTCATGTTTCCAGATTTAATATTATAGAAAATTCAAAAAGTACAACTTAAAATAAAGAAAAAGTATTATAATAGGTTCTCGATTACTCCGGGATCTACATGCTAAATTTTATGTTTCTAGGTTCAATAATTTAGAAAATTTTCTTTGAAGAACGACAAAATTACCCAACTACCCAAAAATATCTTTTATAATTTTTATCATGTTTATCATGTTTAAAAACTAAAAAATAAAAAAACTCAAAAGTACCAAAATAAGTGTTAAGTGTTTCAAAATTTACAAATTTTGTATTGACTTGAAATCAAATTTCCGAATTTTACCTTTTTGTGCATTAGCTATTTGAATTTTCAAGGTTCAACGGTTTAGGCTATGTGATGATGAACCAACTAGTCAGTAACGTAAGAATTAGAGAGAGATTTTTTTATAAAAACCTTGTTTATGTAAAACTTGTATTCATAGAATTAAGTATTAGATCTCCGATCTATTTGTTGCAAACGGAATGACAAAATCATTATATTTTCACATAACAATATAAAATGTTATTGTAGCAGCACCTCTAGTGACATAAATAATAGTTTTTTTTTTCTTATTTGTTATATCAGCAAACAAGGATTTTGAATATTTTAAAAGTAGACGGCAACCGCAAAAGAATGAGAAAAAGCCTCATGGGTACATGTATGACAGAAAAAAAACTGCAAAATATAAAACGGTTAAAAAGCATGTCAAAAATGCATATTTAGTAACAAATAAATTGCTTTTGTGTATAGAGACATGTTAATGCACTAGTTCAAATGTTTAACATTTAATGAAAAATATATACGTCTGTTATTACAGACTTTATTTAAGTGAAATGATGCGTAAAATAACTAAAAATAATAAAAAATTCAAAATATTATCTAGACTCATTTTCATAAGTTAGTAAGGAATAAAGTAAAGTATTCAGAAAAAAGATTAATATTTAAAATTTTATATAAACTAACAAAAACTGTGTTTCTGAATTTGGACATAAGAATTTTAAAATTTAGTATAATTAAAATATGTTAACATTCTTATTTTCAAAATAAGTTTTTGTATTGTTTAGAAGAAACATTTTAATACTTATTTTGATAGAAAGTGAATATAATAAGACTAAAATAAATCTTTTGTACCCAAAAATATAAATTATTTATGCCGCTCAAAATTGTTGACTTTTTAAAGTCTATGTAAAAAAGCAAAAAATTTTATTTTTCTCGTATTTGGTACATTTACACACATCGACTGAGAAGCATATCAATGTCAGATTTAAAAAAAATGCTGTTCACCGGCTAACTCTAATGGTCAACATAGTTTTTCATATTTTCATTTGTGAAAATGAAAGAAATACGACAACAATAAACAAATGATTGTAGTTCGTCGTAAAATCCTTTAAGGAAATGCAATCAACTCTATAGTTTTGCTGTGCATAAACCTGATGTTGTATTGAAAAGTGTGATTGTAATGTTTTCGTTATTTCATTGTACCCATAGTCAATATTTCTATATTTGTCTTTCTTTATGTACATGTATTGTATATGCTATTTTTTTGTTCTCTCTACTCAAACTATACCCTCAAGCTCAGGTGTTAACGAAGTCAGCAGAGATCAACATCATGTCGTGATGTGAGTTATTTAGTTAAAATACAAACAAATGTGCGATAATACAATAACAGCAATAATAAATTGTAGCAGCAATGCGACAAAAAAATGCTATAAAAGCTGAAAGCAACAATTGCAATAGCAATAACAACATAATGCAAAGGGTACAAAGAAACACTTAAAAATTTAAAGTAATATACTGAAATACAATATATTGGAGTAAATGTAAAGCAAATGAAACTAGTAAAAGTTTGTAGTAGATATGCAATACTTTATGATGCCCTATTAATGTTATTTGCATGGCCCAGTATAACATTATTAGGTTCCCCACGTAGAGACTTCGTATAGGAGTGCAGCACTGTAAATGTTTAAAATTAGAAAACTAAATAAAATATTAAAGCGTATTTGGTAACAGTTGCATCAAATACACTTTAATCATTGTAAATACTAGCCTTTTTAGACCAACACTCTTCTTCAAATCTATAACTATTTCTATAACTATTTTCCAACAATTTTAAAATAATTTAACACTGTTCTTAATATTTCTTTAAATGAGATTCTGAGCAAGCCACTTCCTTAACATCTAAAGTACACATTTTTATTTTGATTTCCCACATTCAGCATTCAGCCAATATATTACAACACTGTTTAAAATTGTTGTAGTGGATGTATTTTTAATAGGGAGAGGAAAAAAATGGTAATGAATAAATTTAAAAATGTACTTCTGTAATAGCCAAGTTAGTTAGTTAATTAACTAACTCATAAGTTTATGACCCCTAAAACTACACGGTACGTATGATTACTATTTAATTCAAAATATTACTTACACATACTGTTCACATACCGACAGTTTCCTTTTAGTTAATTAAAAACAACTTTAGAGAAATAAAATTTCGTGTTTGAATTTGCTTTTATTTGTTTTTATATGTGGTACAATTCCTTACAAATTAGATATTTCTACCAAAAATACAGTAAATAAGACAAACTGTTCAAGCAGCTATAGAAAAATATGTCAATTAATCGCACAACACTAAAGAGTAAAATTAAACGGTTTTTAATTAAAAACTTATTATTACCACAAAAAACATCAGCAAAGTTGTATGAATGCCACAAAAGTAAAACTAAACACTTCGCAACTTAAAAATTTCCACACATAAAGACAACAACTGCAACAGACTGCCTGTTTATCTAGCAAAAAAAGCAATACTATTTTTGGTTTTTTTTTTCATGGTAAAAGATTAAATGCTTTATATAATTTGTCTGCTGTTTTTTGTTGTAATTTCCTTAATCAAATATATATCTTAAACTAAATTTATATTGTAAGATATTTCAAATTCTACTTTATTTGTTAAATACTGTAATTGAATTTATTGTAAATTTATAATTCCACTTTTATTTCGTTTTACACAAGTATAAACATTTGCTACAATAAAATTTTCTTGACCTGGAATACTGGATATATTTTTATAATTATTTAGCTTTCAAAGTCTTTACTGTATTTCTTTAATTACACATTGCTTAGTTAAAGGAAGTAGAAAAAAATGTTACAAAGGATAATTAAAAATGTCCTTTGTCTGAGAAACTAAAATAATGAAAGAAAATAAACAGGTAACTATACTCAGAAGTGTTTTTAAATGTGTAATACTTTTTAATACATAATTGAATTATTTGGATAGAAATGACAAGTTTTTATATTAATTTTATGGTGTAGGCAAACTTCCTTATTACCTTCTTATGAAAACGTTTTTATCATATAATTGAAAATCGTGTACACAACACAATATTACTGTTGTATCCAAAAACTTATAGTGACACATCGTTAACACGTAAATACAAAATTAACACATAATTTCCATTTGGGAATACTTTACCGACAATATACAAACAATTACCATTTAAATGTAGAAAATATTTTTAGTGTTTTTGGAAAAATAACTAATAATTGTAGCTAAATATTTAACAGCTGTTTTCCATTATAAACCAAATTAATAGCCCACACGTTTAGTAATGCGCATAAAGAAAGCCCAAAATAAATTTTCGCTTAAAAGAATAATGTGAAAAACAATTGATTTTTACTTAAGAAACTATACATTAAATATAATATAAATTTGCGAGGTTTAGTTGCATGGGAACTTTATGAAATAATGGATCTATCTTTATCATTTCGTCGCCCTGGGATTTAAGATTTAAGTCGATGTTGAAGTTTAACATAATTTTTCTCAAAAACTGCTCGATTAGTTTTTGTTCTTTGTTTACCATATGTTTGTTTCGAAATGAAGATTCTGAGGGATCTCATCTACAACGGGATGTTTTTTAACGGTAAAAACGATGGCATTTGCTCTATAAGCCATCTCAAGCACATTTCCTTGCAAATACATACACGTAGAGAAAAATAACATTAGAGAAGCAATAAAACACACCTTAAAATTTTAACAACAAAAAAAGGCAAATAAGAACATTATTCAACTTATGAGAAACAGATTAAAATTTTAATTTTACTTACTAAAATTCATCAAATATTCAAAGCAATTTTTCTTAAGAGGACTTTTTTTGATTATGCTTGTCTTGTAGTATATGAGCGATATGTATTTATTTAGTTTTAGTTGTAAAATACAACTGTATTCTATACGTAAAGAAGAACTTTAAATAATAACATATAACAGAATAATATATTAAAAAATATTAGTATTATACAATTTAAACTCCATATTGAACAAAATTTTCTGCACAAATCAATTTCAAGATTTTGTATTGAAATTTTGCTCTATATGCCATTAATTGGCGTATAGAGTAAAGTGACACAAAAAAGTTTTGTTTTGACGGATATGAAGCAAAAGAGACACAATATAAATTATAAATTAGGGGTCGAAAACGTATAGTGGCGTCCTTAACTCAAAATTATCAAAATGCCGTGTAGAGCACGTAAACAAACGGACAACTATTTCTTAATAAACTTCATCCATGGGAAAATATAAGATGTATCAAATTTCACTTTATTATCTTTATTTGCGTCCTATAGTTCAATTACAAGGTTTACGACGGACATAGCTAAATCATAGTAAAAGTATGTTAAATTAGCCAAAATCTCTCTACCAAACTTTATGAGGATTGGTTCATAATTGACAAATTACTGGTCTAAAGAAGGAGTATTTCGATCAAATTCGATATAAAAGGTTCCTTATAAAAAACCTCTCTACTAAATTTTATAAGAATCCACATGATTTGAACGCTTATTACTGGCTTTAAAATACCAGTTAAGCGATTAAATCTGAAAAAAATATATAAAATATTAATAAAATTTTTAAAAAAATTCCATAATTAATTAAATTAATAAATTTCAATAATTAGTTAAATAAATCAACTATGAATTAAAATTAAGTATTTTTCAAGATATTTATGAGCTGCTGTTAATCAATGAATCTACTTACAAATACTTTTTCTAGCACTAATTTGAAAAACTATGTATTTTTTAAATCTACATACATAGGTATGTATATATAAAAGTACATATGTATATATAAATATAAATACATAGCAGTCTACAACAGACATTGCATTGAGTTATCCTTTAAATACTTAACCCAAAAATTTCAATACTTTCAACAGCAGTGTTTTCAAAATAAATACTTAAATTTAATTATTATGCTAAACACAAAAACATTTCATTGTTTCAGTAAATATTCCCAAAGTAATTTCAACAGCAACTGAACAAAATCTTTTATGAATAATTTGATTTGGCGATGATGTACATAAATCTTAACAGTAGAATAAGCATTATATTAAAATAAAATATATATAGGAAACAAATCGTTATATAGTACTTCAACTATGTACTCGTAATAAAAATGTCAGCATTTAGACTAATCTTTAAATATGAATATGATTAATTTATTAGTATGGTTTTCGTTTTCCTTGCATACTTAAACAATTGATGCCAGCACTAAAATAATAGAGAACTGATCATAAATCTTTGAAAACTTGAAACAATAAGTATGGATGAAATAATTCATAATTTGTATGTTTAGAGAATAAAGTAATGTGGATTTATATCGAAAGTAAAAATAGAAAGGAAGTCACATACAAATATGTGCAAAATGTACTCTTTAAGGAACACAAAACAACTCCCCCGTGTATAAGGATGCAGAATAAGCGAGAGTAAGAATATCAACGAGAATTCTAACAATTTTAATAAAGTCCGGTTACGGATGTACTAACTAACTTTCTAACTATCGTGACTGGTAAAATAAATATTTACAAAAATCGCACTATAGCATTATGAGGAAAAAATTCAGTACAGTTAAATTTATTTTTTAGTAAATTGATAAATGCTTTTTTAGTTGTATTCTAAAATACTACAATTTCACTTCGTAATAATTTCCAACAAAAAAAGAGCATAACAATCATCACTTTTTCAGCTTTTTTTCATTACTTCCATTGAATAAATTCATCATCTTTTTCGCTTCTTTGAATTTTTTTATTAATATCTCATAAATTACTGTGATATATACACACTTATGTATATACAGTTATTAAATCCAATAAAAGATCAATAACTGAAAAGTTAAATAAATGCATATTATAAATACGTAAATGGCAACATGTGTGGTATTAATATATATAAATAAATTATTTATTTATGCAAAATATACAGTATTAATTTATAATGTAAATATATTTTTTTTATAAAAAAAAATAATGTAAATAGCATTGTTTGTGCAATTGTATGATAAATTTAAATCAGAATTGTTGAAAATCTTTTACAAATGTTAATGTCAATTATCATTGTCTGTCCTTATTAATTTTTATTGTTTATTTAACATTAATACTTTTGGTTAAATTTAAATATTTACATTAAAAGCAATTTTACATCATTACATTTTACATACATTTTAAATCATATTGCTTGGAAAAATTTATATTATAAATTAAGTGATTTCATCCATACAAATATTTTACCTTTTAAAAACGTTTTGGTCTTTTTTTCTAGAAGCACCTGGCAACACTGGTCATGATGAAATATTATATTTATATATTTGCCTGGCCGCATATTCTGGGAGTTTTTCGGCCAATACTTGCTTCAAAAAAATGAGTTCTTTATAATGGTCTAGCCAGGTTTCCATAAAGGTGTCCATATATGCATTACTTTAATGCCATGAATATTAAGCTTAGCTAAATCGTCAATCCTTCTGGCTTGCTCGGCTTCAATTACGATCTCTTAAGCTCCGGATTACTTCGTAATGATGATTAAGCGTTTAATCAGTATTTAGAATATAAAAAAATTACGTTTTTGCACATACATATTTTGGAAATTAATAAGAATTTCAAGCTAGAATTTTAAGGAAGACTTGAAAAATATTATCGTCACAAAATATAAAAAATTGTTAAATTATTTCTTTTATATAATGCTGAATATTGATTTTATTAGAAAATAATTTTAATTCATTATTGACATTTAATAATTTACACACGTATTCGTTTTATGGTCACCTGCAAATAATATCATCTACTTATACCAGGTATTTATTTATTCTGCAATGTGGATTAATATAAAATGTACAAATATGTACTATAATCATAAATAAAATACTTGCCAAGGACAAAATATCTTAACAAATACATGTTAAAATTACGTGCGTCATATAAAATATTTTAACAGTTTTAAGGTTAAAAAAAAAAAGAAATCAAGTTAAATCTTCTATTATTTTACATTTTCTAATTACTCATTGTTATGTTATTATCCAGATGATGTAAACAGAGAAGACTACAGGTGTTAGAAAATATTACGTGACAACAAAAGAGTGTTTATGTATTTGAAACATGTTAGACAAGATAGAACTAAATGACAAAGTTTAATCTAGGTATATATGTGTATAACAATAAAATGCTGATAGATTAAGATTGTAATAAAATTTAGGTTACAATATAACTGATATGAAACAAGTAAAAGTGTGTACATTCGAAGATATCATATATTTTTCTATACTATATATGTACTTAGAGTTATGAAATGAAATAAATAAAATTCTAGAAAGATTTTTCTTAATTTTATAAATTTTTAAGAATTTAAATGAACTAATTTTCTCCAAAAATCATTATATGAATTCTAAAATGGACCTTGTATAACGGATAATTATGCAGGCGTAGCCATCAAATTTAGCAGAGAGCCATCAAATTTGGCAAAGAAAGTCTCTTTTTGTTTAGACATAAACATGATTTATGGAAGCGTTCCAGAGATTTTCTTAATAGAAACTTATGTATATCGGAGGATGGTCAATTAGGACTGATACCCACTATATATTATAATGTGGGTTGCTTAATTAAAACTAAGTTGTGAGAAATTGTGTCACGATTTCTGTATAATTAACTAATTCGTTCGGACTCTGTCACACTTTCAAAAGACAGACAGTCGAACTTACCGACAGACGGACATGGCTAGATCAGAAAGTTGCTCACTGACCAATAGTTAGATCTCTTGTAATGACTCTGGAATGAACCTTTTAAATATATACATATAAAAGACCTGCTCAATAAATCTATTAAGAGTATTACTATTGAAAAACTGTCATAGAAAAATATACTGTTCCTGACAAATAAACATGAGCACATTGTGTAATTTAAGTAATTAATTAAAAAATATAACAAAATGTCATAATCTTATAATACCATACCATTTAAAATGTATAAAAGAATTTATGAAAACTTTGTTAACTATTGAAAACTTTTTTCTTACATTTTCAGTTGAGAAAATTACTGCACAAAATCTATTAAATACAATCGATTATAAAATGCTACTAACATATAAATAACAGATTATGTTTTCAAATTTATTACTGTTAAGTAATACGGGGTTAGCAAAAGTTGTTAAATACTGAATTGGAAATATTACTATTTAAGAAAAAAATTAAAAATTATTCATGCACTGCGACGAGAATGAGACAAATCTGATCTATTAAATATATTAACATGCGAGCTAAATATTAATATAATTTTTCTTGCTATACAAGTTATAAAGCGTAATAAAGTACGTGCAAAATATAAATATAATTTCGTAATTTTCATAATAATTTTCATAAAAATATTTTCGTAAACTTCATGTATATTACGAAATATTATTTAATCAAAGCCTTTTCTTATTTAACGACAGTAGGCAAACCATGTTCTACATTTGTCGTATATATTTATAATGAATTATTTTCAGTGTAAAATTTGTAATATAAATTTATTATTGCTTCCGTTTTTTCTTTCCTTTCACATAACAAAACTAAAACAAACAAATTAACATAAAAACAAACAAGTAAATTCATATATTCTCATAAAAATGAAAAAAATGTAGGATAATAAATATAAACAGTTTTTGTGGAAATTTAAACATTTAATGTTTGAAAAACAAGAAGCATCATTGTCTATTTGTAATTTTATTTCCTTTTTTTGTAACATTTGGCTTAAGATTTATGTATATTTGTTATTGTGTATATATGTGGGTTTAGAATACATACAGAGATAAAACTAATGACTGATTGTGTTATGACAATGATAACATGTTTTTCGTGCTGTTTAACACATTTTATATTTTTATATCTTTTACTTTTTAAAATTCATTGCGAGGTTAACTAAAATAATAATTTATTTATGAATTAATTTACCACTCTTAGTAATTATGAATTTTGGGCAAATTCAAATAAAAAGCAGAGTATGGGTATCTACTATGGAAATAATAATTCAAATAATTGAGGAGTACAGGAGAAAAATCTGCAATCTATATTTTCCTTTTTCAACTGTGTTAAATAACTAATTTATTTCGAATATAGTTCGATAACTTGTGATTTTTTATTCCAATTTCCTAATGACAAATTTTTTAAAATTATTTTCCAAGTTTGAGTAGGACAGAGAAATGTTACATCTTTGCTTATTTACCTCTATAAACAATTTTTAAATATGTCTTAATTTAGATCATAGTAGAACCAAAAAAATTGTGTTTCATCAAATTACGTTTATTCAATTGACGACAGCACTGTACATATTTTGTTATATGAAATTACATTAATACTGGCCATTAAATGTTTAGCACCGAAACCAAAATATTCTTTTCTAAAGGATGGAGATGGACTAACTTCGTATCTGGCCATCACATCTGGGATTCGATATATAGTGTCCTGAAGTTTGATGTAACGGAAAAAAAATTTAGGTCAATTTAGAATTCAACGCGGTGGTCTCAAAGTTTCGACTTTTTTGGAATTTTGTTAGCCTATGTAATCTAAAATACTAAAATATTATTTATATTTTACTTATTCTATACGCTGACAGCTCGCACACAATGATATTAATTTTAAATATATAAATAATTTAAAATATTTTACAATATAGCAGAAATAAAAATCATTATAATATTTTTGCAACGATAATTAGTGGTTTTAATTAAAAATTTAAATATCAATATTATACATTCATAAATAAATAAAAAAACATATAAATATATGAAATTTTGAATAGAATTTATGAAATATTAAAATATTAAAATAAATCTTTAAACACAATGTGAAAAATTTTAAAAACAACAACATTATTAAGAGACATTTAAAAATAAATAAGAAAAATGGAAAAACCTAAGATAAGCTTTAAACTACAAAATGTCATACGTACTTTTCGCTTTTAAATTCCAAACAATAACAATATTAAGTTATTATAGATATATTCAAAAATGTATTACATAACTTGACTTATGTCCTATTTATTTGTTGCACAAAAAGTTTTATATTTTGCTCTCACAAATTGTTATATGCAGATATACAATATTGATGTTTAACTTAAATACCGGAAATTAAAAGGATATAAGGCAATAACAACCATAGTGTATGTATGAGTAAAGTGATTGAAGAAAGAATATGTAAAACTGAGAAAAAAACAGAAAATGGACAAATGTCTTTTTAATAAGATAATGACATGGCAATTGCCATTATGATGTTTTTCATTGTAGTCCAAGTTTTCCTACAAATTGGTGTTGGTAATAATAATTGCAATCGAAGAAAAATCCCTTTTGTGGAATTAAGTGCCTTAAGGGAAAAAATCCTTTAAGTTCATAGATTATTTATAATATTTATAATATTATATATTTTATTTCATCTTGTATTTGATGATGATTTGGCTAAAACAAATTATTTATTTCAATTTAATCTAGTTCTGTTCTAGTTCTGTTCTAGTTCTGTTCTAGTTCTGTTCTAGTTCTGTTCTAGTTCTGTTCTAGTTCTGTTCTAGTTCTGTTCTAGTTCTGTTCTAGTTCTGTTCTAGTTCTGTTCTAGTTCTATTCTAGTTCTGTTCTAGTTCTGTTCTAGTTCTATTCTAGTTCTGTTCTAGTTCTGTTCTAGTTCTGTTCTAGTTCTGTTCTAGTTCTGTTCTAGTTCTGTTCTAGTTCTGTTCTAGTTCTATTCTTTTGTACTCACGAGTATGAAAACATATTTATGCGAAACATAATCCTTAATTTAATTGATATAAAACACATTTAATTGAGTGAAATTTATAAATCATTATTATTATTACTTACTTTAATTATTAAATTTTTATTTTTCAATGAACATATTTGAAATGTTAAATAAATTATATCAATAAAGCATTAATACACCAACAATATAATTAACGAATAGATACAATTTAAATAGATTTTCTTAAACATTAAGAAAACCTTCAGCTAAATTATTCATCATTCAAAATTATATCAATTTTTTGAGTAGAAGAATAAAGCAATTTCTCGTTTTTAGAAATATAAAAATTATATACAATATTTCCTAGTTTACTACTGAATCGATAAAGATTTTCATGCAGTATAATACTGCTGTTGAAAAAGTTTTCATTTCATAATTTAAAAGTTTAAAACTTGTTATAATTAAACAGATCTGATAGCCTTGAGTTGTGAAAAACGATTTTCGGTTATAGTAATAGTTTTACCCATAATTCAGCAATTACTTGTGGCCAAAACATCCTCATAGATGACTTTACCTACCATTAGAACGCCTTTAGCTCTTGAATATGTGTTCTGTGTTTTCATTTTTGTGGCTTTCTGTTGTGTTGCCGTTTCGATGTTGTCATTAGTAATCACTGGTACCAAAATTAACACAAGCCAAATAGTTGATGAATGGCAATCTACACTACTGTCGCCTATTTTGAAAATATTCTAGTTGATAGAACAATTTAAGAGGTATTAAATGAGAATGCTAAGCTTCTTTGCAATTGTTCTCAACTGAATTTTCTCCTGATGCTGATAGTCATAATAAGGCTTGTGATGTATGATGAAACTAATTAGTTTATATATGAATGTTTATAGTACAATATTAAAAGAATTTGTCTGAAAGTATTGTCAGTAAATAACGAAAATTAGTTTTGATTCAGAATAACCTTTTACTTCAAAATTGTAATACTTGTTTGCATTCAATCTTGTTATGTGGCTATGAATTACAATTTCCGAATAAAAATATTTCATGTTTTCATTTCATAAGTTTCCAGAAAAACATTTTAATTCGATAACTCAATAGTTACTAAGGTAACCTTGCAACTACCATAAGGTTTGCAAAACATTTAAAAATTCACTTAAACTACTAAGGTCATTGTACTTAACCGACTGTGCTCTGTAACTTCTCAATTGATGTGTTAACCTTCTAGAACTTTAAAAACTATTTTTGTTTACATTTTTTTAACAACTTTTATAAATTTCTTTTTAAACAGTTGAACTTTATATACAGATGTATAAATATGTATATTAGAGTGTTCCCAGAAACAGCCTTTTTAAAAGTATCATGTATTTCAACATACTGACGGATTTTCAATTACTGGCAGACAATTTTTTTATTACTCTTGTATTTAGTTCATTAATATGCATAATTTGAGAGTTTTTCTTAAAAAGAAGTAGGTACAAGGGAATCCCTAATGTACAGATGTATGTATATTAAAATTATAGAAACTCAAGCTATTTTAGGTCACAAATATGAAATATTTTTAGATAGTATTTAAAATAAAATATTTGTAACTTATTCTATAATTTAACATGTGTCTACGTAAGTAAGAATACGTTTTTTTCAATGTTGAAAGTATCTAACGAGATTATAAATTATGCAGAATTATTTGCACAACAGAATGTTTATAATTTATATCTGTTGCAGATATAAACACAATTGCATTGAATATAAACTTATGTACATATGTATATACAAATGTTTGTTCACATGATTGTATGTAGTTGTTATACATTTATGTTTACACATCAAGTAACCAGGCTCTATATGTACATATATACAACTACATATATTCCATCTTTACATTATAAGGATTTTCCTACAGCTGTGCTTTCTAAAATAGCAAAACCATTAAAGTATGCATTTTGTAGGCATTGCTCTTAACCTTGACGGTAAACCATTAGTAGCTTGTTTGTGTTTGCTATTTGCTTTAATTCTGCTATAACCCTGCTGCTGTTTGTACTATTTACACAGATACTCGTTTTAAAGCAAAAAATAATGAAAAAACATTTGCAAAAATATTAAATTCCAAGGCTTGTAAAACATCTGACTACTTCTGTGTACAAGAGGTGAAGGTTAAAATTGTGGTTTATTGTTAAACTTTTTTTCGGTTATGAAAATTGTGTTAAACACAAGCTTGTAGAAAAAAGTCATAAAGTTATTTATTTACACACACACACATATAGCAATATAGAACATTTCTGTATATTTATATTATTCGCAAATTTAAATGTTAACAATATTCGAAAAAGAAAACGACTACATAAAACAATTTGTTAAATAAATGGAAAATTTAAAGAAAGAATGAAACGCTTAACAAACAATACAAGCATTAAGTTATTTTTTTTTTATTCTTCATGTGCGATGAATATTTGTTTGACACTTTTTAAATGACAATTAAAAAATATAAACAAATGTTTTATTTTGTATGGAAATATGGTTGAAAATTTCGAATTCGAAAAATGAATAATATTTTCGGAAACGTATACGGAACACTGGTATTCCAAGAGTTTTTTAATTTTTTTCAATTTAGAGCAAAATTTTGAGTTCACAGCTACAGAAAGTGGTTATTTCTAAAGAAAAATACATTAGTTTTTAGAATTTGATGTCTCTTCATGTAAAAAGGTATAATATTTTGTGATATCCTTCGAAACTCTTTTTGATTTACGTCAAAATCAAGTGTGTGGTGGTATCCATAAAAAGTAAAGGGGTTTTGTGTGTGAAAGGGTTAAACAATTTATATAAACTGTTCTTTGTTAACCTTTACTTTTTACCATATTAGTCGAACTGCTTTAGATTTTAAGCAATCACTTAATTTTAATTAGTTTTTGTTAGTTATTGCTACGTACACACGGTTTTTGTCAGTATACGCATTCATATCTGCATAATCTGACAGTTAAAATTCATAATTTTGTATAGTTTAAGCATTTTTAGCTGATCTGGTAATATATGCCTTCCGTGTCAAAATGAACATTTTGTATAAGATAGTGTCATTGTTTGTCTCTCGATACTTACACAAAGAAAAAGCAAAAATTAGATTCAGTTTTATCCCACTTCCAAAATTTAGTACCAAGACATATAGAATACATTATTAAAAATTTATGCAAATTTGCTTGTGAATGGTTTTAGAAAATCGATTTGCAACGAAAGGTTTTTGCACAAAAATATCCTGAGAAAAAGATAATCCTTGTTACTTCCACGTAGTGATACGGCCTAATTCTATTTATAATCTTAATATACATACGTACTACAATGTTAGCTGTACGGTGGCGTATAATCAATTTTTAGTTTTCTTCATATGAAAAATAGTACGTATACGTCTGATGAGCCTCCATAATATTTTTGAACTGAAAAAAAATTTTATAATTTTTATTTTAATTTTTGAAAATTAAATACTATTTTTTATGAAATTTTTTTATTTATGAGAAAATAAAAGTTTAAAATAAATTTAATATATGAACCGTTTTTTATTAATATTTAATTTATAGCTTCTTTTTTAGGATCTGTTTACAAACAAGTCAAAGAAAATTTAAAAATAAAATATTTTATCTCTTATTTAAGAACTTTAGATTGTCTGACCCTTATATGTATGTATGTCATGAATTTATTGTACATTTTGTCTGCTTAAAAGTTCATTTATCATTTCTGTTAAAGTCACACAAAAATTTGGACATTTGAAATTTTTAACAAGATTTAGAATTTTTTATTATTATGAGTTTTTACAATATATATTGTATCCGGTTTTACTTTTTTCGAGCTGACAACAAAGTTTCATTTGCAATGATTTATTGCAAAACATTCCGTACAAGAGAGTCAATATGTCTATACAATTATATTTTTTCCATACTATGAAGTAATAAATATTTAATATTCAAGTGTAGGTGGTAAGTTTAACAATAATATCTGTAAACTAAAATATTTAAAAATAAAGTACATTATAATAACATATCCTACGTTTTACATGGTTTCAAGCTCAAAATACAAGAATAACAGCAAGATATACTAATAAAAAATAATTAAAAAAGAAACAAATCTGCTACTTTAGATCTCTGGTACAAGTATATTTGTGTTTCTTTAATTTACACTTAAATTTCTTGCAATTTTTACAAAATTCTATGTTAATTTTTGTGTCCTAAATATTAATGGTCGTAATTTAAGTTTTCCGAAGACTATATATTTATATTTTTTCCACCTAAATACATCCGTTTAGTTTTAGTCGACGCTATTAACTAAATACCTGTAAACAGTACTCTTTAAAATACTTAATAATTTTCATTGATGATTTTTACGTTAGCTGAGAGGACTTTATGCTTTTATTTTAATACTCTTTCGTTTTACGCTTAAGTTATGAGGTAAGTCAAAGCTATTTAGAGTAATTCACCTCGCTTGAGGTGAAAATCATAAATTTATTATATTATGTTTTGGTATACAAAAATGTATTTTAGCTTTACTTAAGTGATTAGCATCTTATCACGCCTTTAGTTCAGTTCTAGTTCAGTTCTAGTTCAGTTCTAGTTCAGTTCTAGTTCAGTTCTAGTTCAGTTCTAGTTCAGTTCTAGTTCAGTTCTAGTTCAGTTCTAGTTCAGTTCTAGTTCAGTTCTAGTTCAGTTCTAGTTCAGTTCTAGTTCAGTTCTAGTTCAGTTCTAGTTCAGTTCTAGTTCAGTTCTAGTTCAGTTCTAGTTCAGTTCTAGTTCAGTTTTAGTTCAGTTCTAGTTCGGTTCTAGTTCAGTTCTGTTTTTTCCTTTGTATTTAGTTACAAAAATATAAACGGTTTTATCGACACAGTACATTCTCAAACAGTAAACTTTCAGTGGATGAACGTAGAACGTATACATTTTACCACACAATCTTCGAAAAATTATAGCCCCATAAGGAGTAATGTGGTGAGATACCACAGTTGCTATTTAAAACACGTGTTGTGTATCTAAAGAGGTATCCAAAAAATAAGAGAGTGCTTTCAGTAAAAAAAAGGAAAAACGAATGTAAAAGTTTTTACTTTCGTTTGGCAAAAACGAATTTTTTATTTTTAAAGTAAGATAATATAGTATTAAAAATTTTAATTTAGTTTGATTCTTAATGCAATGCATGAAGTTGCGCTGTTGAGCTCATTCTGAAAATGTGTGTTTCCTCAAATGGGACTAATACATAAATCAAGAGCGTATAAAAAGTATTAAAATATTTAGTTTTATATTAAAAATTTTTTAGTATTTGATTTCTTCAAATAATATATGTATATTTTTTTAATTATATACCTATTAGATAAATCTTAATAGCATATAATTTCTGTAACTTTAAGGGACATTTATGAGAATGTTGATAGGATTTTAAGTGAGGTTACTTGTGTTTGACTGTGTTGTGTAGAAGTTTGTTGATGTCGATGCTAATTAAGCAGTGATGTGTAAATGCATACATTAGTGTGCTTCATTAATATTATTATATGTATGTGTATATTATTTATAATCTGATATATAGATATCCGTGTATACACATTTAACAGGAAGAATAATTTAATGATAATTTTCTTTTTTTATTATATATTTTTTATATTTTCCTATTATTTTCCCCATATTTTTTATGATGTAGCCTTCATGTCTACCACCTTCTTGTCTTATATTATCACTGTCTCTAAGTTTAGATATTTTTTATACCTAAACTTAAATTTGTTTGTTTTTTTTTTTTAAATTCATTGTCATTTGTAAACAATGGTTGCAAATTGCCACACAAATTTTGCTAAAGGCGCACGGATAACAAGCAGCCAAAAACAAAATATGTTTGTAAAATTTCTTCAAATACTGCAAGTACCACAAATGAGTAGCACTGTGGCTGTAGGTTTCTCAAAATGATTGTCGTTACATTCATTAAATTAACGCACAACTTTTTTGTGTTTGATGTGGTGAAAAAGAAATAAAAACCAAAAACATATACAAAAAAAGTTATTTTTTATTGTTCAACTACATCAACAATACAAATATACATTTTTATATGGTGTTTGTAGAAAACTAAAGACATCATTTAACACTCTGTGTATCGTCACAATAATAAACCATAAGATGTGTTAGTTTTCAGCTGAATATATATAATAAATTGTGTCAAATGGTGTTTTTGTATATATTTACTATTTTTGGCAAAAAAAAAAAAATTAATATTTTTTCTCATGCAAGTTCGATTGGCAAATGATGCTACTTTAAAATAGTTTATATAGGGAATTATTCAAATTTTGACTGTTGGAAAAGAGAAAACATGTAGAAGGCTTATGAATATCTACCAACATCAGTCAATCCGTACTAAAAATTACATTTTAGTTAGTTAATAAAACAGCAACAATTGTTTGATTAACTACCTCAGTGGGAAGAGCTTTGGCACATAACCTCCATTGCCCAAAATCGGTCTATTATTTTACATTGCCTTTATACAACAGAACCCGCCGAAAAGGGCGATTGAGATATGTTCGTCCGTCTGTCAAGCTGGCTGAAAATGATTCCCCATACAACCACCTCTCCCGATATTTTATGGGGTAATTGGCACAAATAAAGTTTATATTATTATAAAAAATATTGAATATTTTTGTAATAATCAAATGAATACCCAAATAATGAGGGCCGCCCCATTTTTGACCCTAACTACCATACAAAGCCCTTTTTTTATAAACCTATGATAAGAGTTTATGAATTAGACCCTTCGGAATAATGTTTAAGAAAGTTTAAACATTTAAAGAAATTATTTTTATATTCAGTATTTGAACTAGATAAGTTATGGAAACATGTCATACATAAGGTGTCAATCGACCACTAACAATGACATATTTTTGTTAAGTTCATCAGTAAATAACATTGCTAAATGGTTCAGTAGATATTAGCACTGCAGGGTATTTAATTATAATATAATACATGTACTACACATATCTATGTATATGGCTGCATGTTAATACGCACAGTATTTTAACACAATGTAAATGTTATTTTGCATAATCGTAAAGAAACAACAACAACAAAAACCGACATACTTTTTTATGTGAAGATGTAATTTACACATTTTTTTATCATCATTGTCCTTGTTGCATTTGTTTTGACAGACACAACAAATATTCTTTTATAAAACTATATATTTAAATTTAATGGATGTGGTGGTGTATTATATTTTACATATATACATAAAGTAAAATCTAAAGGTATTTTCATATAAATACCTACATAGTATCTGTATATAAATAAGAATATATGTCGATATATGTACATAAGTAAATTCATTCTTTATAACATTTATTAAAAACAAAAAAACTGAATAGTTCTTTTTATGTATGCAAATATTTACATATGTATGTGCTAAACAATGTACTCATTTAAGACAAATAAAGTCTGCATTTTGAATGTTAAATTTTTGTTGTTAGAATATATATTTAAAAGTGTTAGATTATTTAAGAACTGATTTCATCCTGTGAATTAAATGGTTTCTTTAGTATTTTTTTTTTTTTTTTGCTTTAAAATATAAAATAAAATTAAAAAATATTTTGAATATAATTCTTAAATATATAAATATGTCATAGATATATGGGAATATTCCTGTCGAATGACCCAACTTAAAAAATTGATATATTCCGATTTTAAGCAAAAAAAAGGCCATTTTGACAAAAAAAAATAAATTTTTCAAAAATTAAACAAATGCAAAGAACGAAGATATAACTATCTAAACTCTTTTGGAAAATTTTTGCTAGGACCTATAGGCGAAAAGTTTTACACATTTGAATAAGAACATGTATGACCAAAATATCCAATAGTACTAACGTTCGTGCAAGTTTCGTAAAAATCGATTTTTTCAATTTGGTCACTTGACATGAAATTCACCATATGTGTATCATTTTTGAAAAAAATAATTAGCATATTAACATATATCTGAAAAAAACCATGTTTGGATTTTTTACTTTTGTTTTTTTTTACACAAACACAATATTAATCCATTCATATCTTTTAATTCGTAAAAATACAACGAAAAATATCTAAAATTTAATGACCTTTATTAGACTTTAATTTATTTTCCTTTGTCCTTCCAGAAAAATAAACATACAAAAATAGCATTAATAATTATCAGCTCTGACAACTGAGTTAATTAAACAAAACTCAAAACGAAACAAAAATAAAATCTTTTTCACATAATCACTGACATATAAAACACATGTGTGTCAAGACAATACATGTTGTAACATGTCAAAGGTCACATTTGTTACAAATTAGTGTATTTAGACAGAAAACCATGTAACAAAAATATAAAAAGAAACAACAAAAAAATTTAAATGATACATTTTTATATACATATTTATATACATATATGTATATAAATATGTATATAAAAAAGTAATTCATAATGTCATTTGTATATAAGATAATTGCTTCTTATCTTAAAAAGGGATTAAATAAACCAGTGTGATATTAACATTTGTTTAGGGAATTTTAAAAATTACAATTTACTTCTTGAAATTGATGCTATCAAAAAATAACAACTATGCAGAAAAAAGTAGGTAATACCTTTCAATTGTAATTACTTACCTAACAACCTACTTTTTAATAACTACTACATATTACATAACTACTACATATCGTCTGCATTATATAGAAGTAGTCTAGGTCTTAATAATTAAATGTTATATAAACACTTTCTAATTGCCTGCGTATCACAGAAAAAATATGCACCTTTTTTTCTTAACAATCGTATGTTTGAATTTAATTTCGATTTTTAAACCTATTTAGTAAATAGTATTTATACCCTTCACCACTTTAGTGAGGAGGGTATATTGAGTTTGTGCTGATGTTCGTAACATACAAAAATATTCGTAGCATACCCATCTTAAAGTATACCACAACCGTATTCCCCGAATTGAGCCTTTGAGCTCATAACTAAGCTAAATGTAATATTATGTCAAAAAAAGTAATGATTGGGCCTCATTTGATCCTAGCCCCCATACAAACTGCCATTCAGAAATCAGATTTGAAGGTCAAAATTCACTTATTAACACTAATAACACTTTTAAATTCTAGATAAATAACTTTGAAGTAGACATGAATTTCCATATAGGCTCTCCAGTAAAAAAAAAACTTTTTTTTTCAAAAATAAGTTAAAATATTCCGGAATAAAGTTAAAAAGCAAATCAAATGCTTTATTTTTATTTATAATCATAATATGATTATGTATAACAATATTATAATAAATATAAAAATATATACATGTATTTTATCAAATTGTTAGAATAATTTTAATATGTTGCTGTTAGAACATGATTACTTTCGAAAAATGTTTGATTATCGCCCAAATGTATACATACATGTATGTATATAAATCTGTCTTTTATTCCAACAGACAGCATTTCAATCTAAATGCCCATATATCCGTCTGCTTTTTGGTTTGTTACTCCTAAGGCGGTTTTGTCTGGAAAATCATAATTTATCTTAAGTATTCCTTTTTCTCCTTCTTAATAAAATGTTTTTTTTTATATAAAAGGGTATTAAAGGGGAATTCTTGTAAAGTTTTGAAATAGAAATATGTAGAAAAGATATATTTTGAAAAATTAAATAATAAACTAACAAAACAATAATAAATCTGAAGCCGACTGATAGTATGAACTCTTTCTTTCTAGCAACCATATGGATTAAAATAGGGTGTATAAATTATTATTTGTTATAAATAAAACAACTTAGGGTACTATATAGGACTGAGCCGAATCTTAAATACCCTCCAATATCTACTAGGAAATATGTTTGATCATCTTTTATAATAGAAAAAAAAAACAAGTTTTAATTATTTAAAATCTGTTAGAATTGCAAGATGTTTTAATTGATTGAAGGTGATCTTGTATTGAATATATTTCAAAAGTTTTGTATGCAAAAGTAATATTTGCTCCAAATGTTATACGCATATTATTATTTGATACTGAGTAATATACGTACATCTAGGAGATTCTAGGAAGAAGACCTTGTATTGTATTAGAATATGTAAAAAAACTTATGTTTACGGAGTTTTTTTTAACGTTAACTCTTTCCGGTGTAAACCAATTTTGCTCCTTTTTAATACCAAACAGCTTAAGAAAACCGAGAACATTATAGATGTATTTGTTCACATTGTATTGCTCTTTTAATTGTGGGCGGTTTCACACTGACAGAGGGACAGACGAAAGGACGAAGATAGCTAAATCGATTTAGAATTTGATTAGAACCCGGAGTATATATACTTTATTGGGAGTCTGATGAATATTTCTTGGTGCAACACACGAAATGACAAACTTATAAATACCCTCACCACTGATGGTATTGGTTCATGACTTAAGCGCAACTTATATAGAGACTTCGTGGACTTATATATAAGTATAATTTGAATACTCGTAATGACTCACAATAATTTTACAATTTGCCAAATTACACCTTCAATAAAAACAACAAAAATTTAATTTTCGTTTACAAATAAAAGTAATAAAAATGCTAATTTAGGGTCTTTTCAGAAAATTTCAACATTTCCTTTAATAGTGACATTTTAATATTTCATCTTTGAACAACACCATTAGTTGTAAGTTATTTAACACACAACAAACCTTATAATTAAAATGCAAATATAATCTGTTAATGACAGGGAACAATTTACAAAAATATATAATTGAAAAAAACCTGACCGTTTGACTTAATTACCTATGAAATTTAAGAAAAATTCTTTTCATATTTCAAATTATATTTTATGGCACGTTTTTTTGCCTTTGTAGGCCAAAAGTAACGTTTTAATTCCTGTTTAATTTCCTTAGTTTTTAGTAGGAAAATAATGACGGGACGTCATCAAGTACATACAACATCATCAAATTTATTTAGATCTCCAACCAGCTTACTGTCTTAGCTGGGAAGTATTTTTTTGCTTAATCATTATTAAAGACTTCATCTTAGTATTTTTAGAAGTTGAGTAATTAATTAATACTTCTATTATATTTTTCTGTTTACAGCTCGGGATGAAGGTATGTAGAATCTACATTGTAGATGTTGATGAATATGATGATGACGAAAATATAATTTATATTAACATGAGTCCTTTTAATTTAACAATTTACCTTTTTACTTCTTATTTTGATAAAAAAAATGTTTGTATATAACATGGGCTAACTTATTTTCTTTAAATTTAATAAATTGGAGAAATTCATTAATATACATATATTTTTTTTTAATTTCATTTTCTAGACCGTGTGTGTCATTAAGACCCAAATACATAAACTATGAAATAAACATTTAGAAATTGTTTCTTTATTTTTTGTAACAAGAAATGTAAATTACAAACCTTTTTTAAACCACAAATCATGGCACCATTGTAATGATACGCCTTAACAATTAATCCACATAATCCAAAACCTTACAATTAGGTAACTATAACTCGTTGACTCTAAGGGATTTAGATCAAACTTTTTTTGCACTTTTTCACATTTTTCCAAGAAACTTATACAAACTTTTATTTATCTAACCCAAACAATTAACGCATTAAACAAAATTCAAACGTAAATATATAGAAAAAACAAGCTTGTGTAGTTGTAGACGCTCATGTATGAAACCATTCAAGTTTACACTCAGCAACAAATACATAGTTATTTTGTAGAGATTGGATATTGGTATACCCTATAAATAGGAGATATTTTATATTTTTTGTTTATTTTATTGTGATAATTTTTAGCTGGAATACCCCTCTGTGCCCGAGAAAAAAATTGTTATAGTACAGCCCTCTTCCTACCAGCGACTGACAATTCTGTTTGTGAAAAATACCTCCATTTCTGTAACTAGAATAAAAAAATAAGCAGGGGTTCTTTTTTCCATTCCATTTATAACACGTCGAAATATTGGTCCCATAGCTAGAAAAGTGTAAATACCTTCTTGGTCCTCATTTATTCTAAGAAAATCTAACCATGTCCATAACACGATAGACTTCCAACGGAAAAAGCTAGAAATAATTTTTTAAAACTATGTTTATAGTTTTTTCAAGTTGTTTGGTATTTAAAATGGCTTAAAAAGATCAATACAGTGATAAAATTCGACATAATTAAGTTAAAGATATTAAAAAGATCGGTTTGTTATAAACACTTTTCCACCCTCAACTGTCCCATTAAAACAATTACTGATTCTAAAACAAATTTTATCAATGAAATTTTGGAAAAATATTTTTTTTTGGGATTGATGAGGATCGATCTACGGTGATAATTGGTCCTACCTACCATAAAGTTACTTTGAAGCTCATATCCTGCTCAAAGGACTAGGACTGGTTCAAAACTAATCCAAATATTTAAAAAAAACGTTCTCCATTTAACATTGTGATGTCCTAGGTGAGGACCAAGCAATCCATTCGGAGAAATCTCAAATGTACTCCGTTGTTTAAATTATCGGATTATGTGTTGTTTAAAAAAAAGGAAACATGATCTATATTTGCATTGCATAAGACTAATAAATGGAACATTTACTCCAATAATGTTTACAGCGGAGTAGTTTTTGCATTACTTAAATCGATAATTAAAATATTTTTTTTTCAGGATACACTACTTTACGAAATAAGATGAAAGGATTTAGATGAACGTAAAGCGGCTGGAGACAAATTCAACCTAATGTTTGTATTGCATAGTAAGATATATATATATATATATATATATATATATATATATATATATATATATATATATATATATATATATATATTATATATATATATATATATATATATATATAATTATATATATATATATATATATATATATATATATATAAAATCATGAAAATTAGTACCTCCCTAATATATTTACAAATATATTACTAAAACCATTTAAACTGTTTAGATTTAATTGACAAACAATAAAAATAACAACTTTAATTGTAAAACTAGCATTGATAGGGTATAAAAAATTCGTCTCTCCCAAATATATCATGAAACATTTGGTTTGCGATTAAAATTTTATGCGTGCATGGTTTTACATTCATAGTAAACCAAGTATTATAAAAACTGCATATAAAAACGGATTTTACACATTCGCAAACAGTTCACACATACATGAACAAAATAAATTTATTCAAATTTAATTTTGCTTATCATAAATCCCCAAGGTGTATTATTCAAAGTCACTTAAGTGTATGTGTTCCACAAAACAGACCACTGGTCTGTGCGTATAGTGAGTGTGTACTTTTTTTTATTTCATGCTAAATATGTATTTTTTTTTTTTTTTTTTAAATTTTCACTTTAAAAATCAGGTTAAATGCTAAACATTCTAAACTTAATTTAAAGTTGAATATGTAAAAACCTTATACATTTATGAATAGTATGAAAACCTGTAGAAACAAGAATATTTTCACCAGTAATATATTCTAGAAAGTGTTTTCAAATTAAAACATTTATTTTTTTGATAATTGCTTTAATTTAAATTAAGAAAGTTTTTTGCAAACTATGTTATGTTTTAATTTGTATAAAATTTTAAGACAAATAATTTACAGAGTGTAGGTTTTCAAGATATTCTATAATAAATTTAAAAGTCAAAAATTCACTATATTAACTAAGCAATCTATGAACATGACTAGACTTACGCAGCAAAAAAACTTACAATGAGTACAAACGTTTTTTCAAATACAAATCAAGGCAATTTCACTGTAAAAGTATTTATAAACAAATATTCTCATGTAATTGTATCCATCAATGTAAATTGATTACAATGTATATTTTCACATTTTCCCTTGACAAATCAGCTAGAATTGAATTGATAAAAACATTAAAATTTTTATAGGCTTTTCTTGTTTTTTTTTCAATACATGGATGTGACACACAAGGAAGGATCACTGTGATTTATAGATGGATTTATGTTATAAAATATAAGTACTATAGATTTATGTAAAATATGCTCGTATTGTAGAAATATAAAAATAACTGAGATTGAATTGTTACAATTTATTGGCTGTCTAAATAAAAAAACTTAACGATGTTAAGGAGCATATATTAGCATAAAAAAGAAAAGTATTGTAATAAAATGCCTTGAAAAGGGCTTTTTATTACTTTTGGTATATAAAAATTAAAATTCAGTTTGAAAATTTAGAAATAAAGAAACTTTTTTTATGGGAGGGTCAAAATAATAGTGTGAAAATATAGAAAAATGTACATAAAAATTTCAATTTACTGGAATTGATGGATTGACTAAATCTTAGGGTTATAAATAATTTGTAAAGTAACCATCAATAGGGATTATCAGATCAGTTTATGAGAACTTGTAAAAAAATACGTTTATGGAGGATACTTTTAGGTTAATGAAAAAAAATTATATTGTTTACTTTTTGTTAACCAAAATCTTAATAAATACCCAGCAAAAACTTATAAAAAAATATTTTAAAATACTTCTGCTTATCAAGCTCTGCGTATTTTATGTCAAGCTAACAAGAAAACTTAGGAAATGTTTTGTATTATTTCTGTTTTATACTGTCAGAATATGTAGATGTCAGATATATATTTTAAAACTTTCATCTTTTAATATCTATTTGGTTTTTTTTAAATTATTATTTTTTTTTTCTTTTCAAAAAATTTGGAAGACATTTTTTAACACTTTTAAAAATAATACAAAATATTTTGAAACTCTTCTTGTACGCTTGACATAAAATTCAAAAGAGCTAGATAAGTAGAAGTACTTAAAAATATTAAAAAAATTTAACATTTTGAAGTTCTTAAAAAAGGACACGTTTAATTTTCAGACGTATCATCCGTTTTGTAGCTAATTTTGAGTGTTTATAGGTATCTGCAAAAAAATATATTTTTTATATTAAAGCTCAGCATACCTTCCCTTAAATTGGAAATATTTATACCTCGTGCAAATTTCTAACATTTTATCAACAACCATTAATAAAAACGATTGATATTTTTACATTTTCCCGTGATTGATTTTTAAAGCAAAAAATGCCAACAGAAAATTAAAATAAGTAAGACCATATGGTACCATACACCAATTAAAGTATTTATTGTTTAAATAGGTATCGATGTACTTATATAATTTATTAATGAAAAAACTAATATTTTTGTAAAAGCTATAAATGGGGGTTATGGTTACGACTTTGGACCAAAAAAGGCATACATGTCAAATTTTATAAATTTAATTTGAAGATTATAGCCTTTACCTAAAGCACAAATTTAACATGGACATTAAGACAGACGAAAGTACATGACTTATTCATATATTATTTTAATCCAATAGGTATACTTTATATCAAACTATTTATGCTTTACATACATCATCGCATAACCAATATGACATTTCCATTAGAAGTGATGTAAATATATATTTACACTGAAATCATTAATTAACTTAATCGAGCGTATAAAACAGTTTACTAAACGAATTATTATATTACTGCCGTTGATCACTGATTCACACAATTGTTAATAATGAATATGCACAGTTAATCGCTTCATTGAAATATATGAAAAAAAAATAAGATATTTGCAAAAAATGTTGAAATCTTTAAAAAGTAATGGTAATTTACCAATTATTGAATATACAAAAAAAGGATGCATGGAATGACATATTATCCTTCAATTCTGAGCAGATTTATTTTGTGTTAATAACCAACGTATGTCCTTTGTAGGATCAAGTAAAAATTATGACCAAAATCGCCTGTCCTAATATGATCTAAGCTATCGTTTAAAAATTACTTTAAAGTCTACAATTAATAGAACAATGGCAACATTGGCAGAAAGTTTCGGGCAGTTTTAAAAATATTATAATTGATTAAAGTCGACATTTAATTTTTATACTATATCGAAATACTGTGGAGTTAAGCAGCAGTAAAACATTTAAGTTTTTTTTTTTCTTTACTTAAATACTCGTTAATAAATATAAATCATTGTTGTTATATAAAAATAAATGTCAAATTTTATTTCACTTCATTATAAATAAATAAAAACTAAATCCTACAACTACACATACAGTTCATAATATAATTAATCACAATGATTTATAATCTTTGTCTGTTATTTTTAATACATATACAAATGAAGGTCAATTTGATAGTAGAAAAAAATACTGACCCATATTTAAATGTTGCGAAGATAAATGATAAAATATTTTATTAATATCTACAGTTAGGTTTATAAATGTATGTATATAAGTAAGTAGCGTTGCACGTAATAAACTAATATGTCAGTTAATGTATTAACTATATAAAAGATAAAATCAAATATAATTAATTTTAACAAATTTATCTTAACCTGAACAACAAATAGTTTTAAGGCAAAATATGTTTTCAATTAAATTAAAATAAATCTTAGAAAACAATAAAAATATGCCACTCGTCTTCGGATGCCAATCGATATGTTCATTTACTGTAGTATATATACTGATCCCAAATGAAAAAAAAAAAAATCTAACGAAATTACGACTTGGAAATTCAAATTGTTCCAAAAGTGATGTTAATAAACAAAGTTAATAATTTTTTTTGCCAAAAAAGCTTTCTACATGCTGTATATGTAATTTAACGAATTAATTATATTTTTGTCACTGGTTTAGTTATAGCTTTCTACTACAATACCATTGTCGCTTTAAAAATTATGATTCTATGGTTGCGTATGAGTAATAATTAATTCAAGAATATTCCACATACACGGTACTAAGGAACAGTCTTTCTAATTAATGTCTCTTTATCGATGCGCATTATTGTACAGAAAACGAGAAAAATAACAAAAATATTTTTATATTTAATTAATCTTCATTTCTCCACTGAAGATTAAAACTCCTGGTCTAAGTTTAATTTGTAAAAAAAAATAAGTAAGTTATGAATTTAAAAAATTTCCTAATTTTATGGTGATTACAAGGAAAATAATTATAAATTTTTTCACAGTATTTCTGATCCACAAAGTGTTTTTATTGTGTTTAAAAAGAATATTATTTTTGCTTTGAAAGAATGAACTGATTTCCATGGAAATCGACCGTCCTCTTCCTTTGGCCACATAATACCAGTATTAAGTTTAATCGAATATCTTTAAAATTGTGACTTAAAGTTTGATAACAACTCAGGAAAAACTTTACTTACCCGGTAAGCAGGCAAGTAATATTGAAGCAATGTGGAAGTACTTACTTTTGGGGTGATTAACTAATTATATTTGTTCGGAGAGTTTCAAAAAATAGTTACAATGGTGCTTACCCGACTTTCTCGGTCTTATACCTGTCTCTAGAGTTACTTTTTGTATTTATCTTACTGCTTACTTTGAACTTCATTAAAAGTTATTTTGTAGTACTTTTTGAAAAGTTTATACATTAAATTATAAATCGGTGCTTTAGATAATTAGACATATTCTCTAGATGTTTGGCTACAAATTCCATTCAAAAAAATGAAATAATAATATTGATAACGACCACTAATTACCAGGTAATGTATTATATTACTACATTATCTAGATTACTCATTACCAAAATTTGAAGTTTTTTTTTTTTTTTTGCTCTAAAAGTTTACTTGTAGGTACAGACAGATGGACATCGCTAATTCGACACATATCATTTTCATATTTGTATGGGCTACAAACTATAGAGTAGGGTATTGTGGTTGTTTTATAAATTTGTAATTAATTATAATAACTTAATAGATCATTTTGTGTGTATTATTTTTAGATCAAAATTTCTAATTTTAAAAAGGTTATATACTTCTAATGGTTATATTTATTTTAAAAATATAAAATTTTCAAATAAATATATTCGACTATCAGCAATGATACATCTATTAAATTAAATATTCTGTTATAAAAATAAACTTAAATTAAAATTGTTCAAATTTTTAAAAACATTGATTATCACTTTTTACTACATCTCACAAATATTCAATAGCAGTTTGTCCTTTTTTTTGTAATATAATATTTTTAACTTTTAATACAAATATATAGCAGAGAAAACAAGCAATAACATTTATAGTTTTTGCTAATTTTTTAACAACCATTTCAAAAGAATCTACTAAATTATTTGATATATATTTATAGCAGTTTTTTTTGCAAAAAAAAAAAATAACAAACTTAAAGAAATTGTTGAAGTTAAGTTATTTACTTAAAATCTCATCTAAAATTTATGACCAACCATTACCAATAAAAATAAAAAGAGCAGAAACTGTTCATTCTGAAGTTTTTTTTTATATTAAGTGCACGAGTACATTTGTACATAAGTCTGAAAACGGGTACTAACATCAATAACGAGCACAATCAGCATTAAGTACGGACAGTACGAGTGGGTATGTATTCGATTATAAATCTTGTTGTATTAAAAATTTGGAAAATACTCAATACATATAGATTTTATTTACAACCCAAGCTGCGAATTAAAAAAGAAAAGAAGAAATAAGCTAAAAAAGAAACAATCAAGGTCAATGAAGTAAAAAACTCTTTGGGGATATGGGAGGGGTTTTAAGAACTTAAATTGATAAATGGATTTTATATGATATATGGAAGTTTAAACCGTTATATAGCTGCATTTAAGAACATATAACAACTTTGGTAGACATTTTAGTAATTACTTTTTTTAAGGAAAAGAAAAATTGATACAGGCTGGAAAGATGTATATTAGGGTGGCCCCAAAATGGAAATTTATGATGTTCCCACCAAAACTGAAATTTTATTTTGATCTAAGATACCATTTTCCAAAACATGTGTCCTGACGTCAATATTTTGTGAGCTGTATCAAAGGATAAAAAGGTCCTTTTATAAGGATTTTTTTCATATTTCTCCTAATTAGACCATTATTAGTATCATATTAAAGGATTTTAAGAGACGATTTCATTGGCATATCACAAACCCATATTATTTAACCAAAACGGTTTTTTGTTCGATAAAATTCGATTTTAAATTGAATTTTGAAAAATGCAAAAAATCTTTTCGGTTAATTTTATTGAAGACTATTATGAGTTAATTTATACAAATAATAAATTCAAATATGTAAAATGTAAATAATTTAAAAATTTCCCTAAAAATTAGAAAATTTGATTAATTTTGCTGTTACACAAACATTTCTGATATGTTATCAAAAGCCTTTCCGAGGAATTTTCTTATGATATCAATATTTTATACCTTTCTTTTGGAAAAAATAATAACATCAAAAAGGACCTTTTTTATCCTTTAATGTAGCTCAACAAATATTGACGCTGGAACAAAATTGAAAAACGGTGTCTTAGAATAAATTAAAGTTTAATTCTGTAAAATTAAGTAATTTTCTATATTCAGTACTAAAAAACATAATTATAATCGAATTGTGGTTTTAAGAATTTCCATATCAATAATTTGAACTGAATTGTATCGGTTATAATTTTTTTTGTGAATTCAGTAAATAAAGCCGGTTTTTATTTAGAATTAAAACGTCAAAACATTAAATATTTGTCCTCATGCAACCAAAAATAGTAGACAGTAAAAATATTAAGCGTTGCAACCAATTATCAATGGAAAAAATTATTTAAATTTGAATAATGATTAAAGGAACCAAATTCGACATTCACAAACAATAAGTTGGTTATTTTAGTTGACATACATAAAAATAAATAAAATAAAATGAATTTATATTTAAAAAAAGACAAATTACATCTGATGATAAATAAATGCGAAAATGTCGGATAGAAAAGGTAATATTTAATATGTTTTATATTGTCTAATCTATTATGTGTTATTTTCTATTTGTTTTCATAATTTCGCAGCTGCGTAAAGGTAGTACTCCTTTGGATAAGTTGGACAGAATGAAGAGAAAAATCCCCAGCACATAAACATCAAATTTTCATCATCAATCGTTAAATTATACTTATAAGTTCTGTAAGTTTATACAGATTAATATTTTATTGTAAATATTTTAAATAAAATTAAATATATTTTAAAATACACAAAATACACGAATATTAATCCAAAATAGTTGTGTACACCATATATCAAATTTTACAATAATTGGAATCGAATTAGGGTATAGTTGTGAGTAAGGACTGAATTCGATTGGAAACAAATTCAGTTATTACAACGAATCTGTTTTATCTATGTAGATAACTTATTTTTCTTAATACAAACGGGCCACCCTTTTTTTAAACACATACATTAAAAAGCCCCATACATAAATATCCTTTTAAAGTATTTCAAACTCCATTTGTTTTGTACTTTATAGTTTTCTTTTATATCTAAGTTAAATTAAACTTCCTCAAAAATTTCGTTTCTTTTAAAAGTAAAAACACAATTTCTTATTAAATTGTGGTTGTTCAACGTAAAAAAGTAGCACCTTCGTCTAAATTGTATAAAATAATTATGCATTATTCAAAGTACCAGAAAAAAACTCCAATACCATATGATATTTTGATTAAAAAAAGGTAAAGACATTTTTCTTTTAAGCAATTTCTTTTCCAAAAACTTTAACATTTACACTTGAAACATATATTGTACTTATACATACATATGTATATTCTACTTTATTTTCTACATTCAAAATTAACTTCACATTCATTCCAAATCATTTCTACTCTGTCTCATTCTTTGTTCTTTTCAATTTCTACCGCACATTTTTCACCAGTGAAAACTCATTTCATAAAATGTATAAATGGGTTTATTTGTATGTAGTAATGTGTGTTCTCATTTCTATCACTGTCATTTTTGTTGTTATTTCTTGAGGTTATTTTTATACTGTTTTCTACCTTTTCGCTTGCCTTAAATAATACTGAATATTTATTTACTTACAACATTTTGTCTGTAACCACATTAAAACTCTTTTCTTTTCCCTTTGGCACAACATTTTACTATAGCATGCAACATGTTTTTTAATCATAAAATACAATTTACTATGTACTTCAAATTTATACACAATCGAGGGAGAATGATGTGACGTAAAACCAATAAGCACATACACACACACACCTAAAAATCTCTATTAACATTTTTTAGCCATAAAACTCTCAAGAATCTTTGTTGTACCCTACACCACTATAGTGGGTAGGGTTAAATATATTTTTAAAAATATTGTTTCTACACCCACATTGAAATATATCATATGTCCGTCCATGTGTTTGTTTATGTAAAATCTTTAGATATTTCTTTTCGAATGCTAGCGTCTTTTTAATAGATGGACAGACGGACATAGATCGTCCTTATTAAAAAGGGACCCATAATATTTATACTTTTGTACATCTATGATCAAAATACAATATTCATACATCTTTTATTTTTTGATGGTGCGTATGGAAACAAAAGAATCAAAACTATGCTTGATATTGTGCACAAACCACAGTAAAAGTAAAGCCCGATGAGATAAGAGATATTTTATGGAAAACATGACATACTGATACTGTTGCCATTTTTCTGAAAAGGCTTTCGATGCGTTATTTAAAATTAATAATATGGGAAAAAATAGCCATTTATATAATTTTCCATTAGAATGTTCTTTATATCAGAATCGTGCTTGCCTTTGTCTGAGTATCTGACAACGATTTTTATACCCTACACCACTATAGTGGGAGGGTATTATTCGTTGGTGCTGATGTTTGTAACATACAAAAATATTGGTCCAATACCCACCTTAAAGTATACCGATCGATTCAGAATCATTTTTTGAGTCGATTTAGACATGTCCGTCCGTCTGTACAGCTGGCTGACTGTCCATGTAAACTTTGTGCGCAAGGTACAGGCCGCAATTTTTAAGTTAATTTGATGAAATTTGGACCAAGCATGTTTTTGGCACAGGGAAAAGGCTTATTGGAAATGGTTGCAATCGGTCCATTATTTCACCTAACTTCCATGCAAACGTACCTCCTGATTTGAACTTTTTATGCCCTAATTACGTCAAATATTCTATTATCTCTCTAAAAATTGGCACAAGTAAATTTAATATAAGTATAAATGACAATGTAGATTTTCGTAAGGACAACCCCCCCCCCCTTCAAAAATGTCTTAAACGTCTAAAATTGACTTGTAACCATTTGTATCGCAATGAAACTCAACAAAACTAATTGTTATTTAAAAATATATCGGTCCATATTTGACCCATATGAAGCCACATTTAGAAATTTTAGTATTTTTATCAATAAATTGATAAAATATTTTGAAATTATGTAATATTCAACATAAAATTTTCTTTATAAAAACTAAAAATTTTTAAAATATACTCATGGTGTAGGGTCGGCCGTGCCCGACTATACTTTCCTACTTGTTTACACTTAAATTGTCCTTAATTGCAAATAATTTAAATAATATTCATATATTTAGCGTTACATCTAACAAATGTTTAACCAATAACTTAAAAACAATTATTAGTATCTAACAATTATTAGTATCTAATAACAATATTTCGTTAAAAAATATATCTTAAACTTGAAAATTTATGTGAAAACAAAATGACTTTAAATTATTAAATTTTACCTTGTTCATTATTAGCAACATCACAACCAGTATACAAATCAAACAAACATAAAATACATACTTCAGACTTTAACATATACAACATTTACAAATACCCAGATACCTAGTTTATCCACGGTATCATGTGGGATTTGCATTTTAGTACCTTCGTTTATCATTACCCATCAGCTCTCTTGTGGTTTGACTTTTCCGTTTTTTTCCTTTTGCTAAAGAAGGAAATCAAATTGACATCGTTTATTGTATACTTACAAAGGATGAACTGATATGGTTGTATGAA
>NC_060953.1:60608108-60761341 GCF_022045245.1 Lucilia cuprina
TTATTTTAAAGGGATGAAGATTTCTAAACAAATGTTTGAGGGTATAATAAAAACAAAGCGTATACGTAATATTTAATGTGAAATTATATTACGTATACTTAGAAAGAAATAATTATAATTAAGATTATATAATTTATTTCACAACATAAAAAAGCATAATGAAATTTGATTGTTGTTTTTAATATTAAATATAAATAGGAAAATATCATTAAAAAAACTTTTCCATTAGATCCTAGTCAATAAGTAGTTTGTTTATTTCAATAATATGTTCCATGAAATTTTGAAGTAATTACGACCACTTAATCATTAAGCCAACCATTCATTCGTAATTATGTAGAAAATATACTTCTTGTTTTGAACAACAATGTCTATAAATATATTGAATTTTTGTTCTTGTATATCTGCTACCAATTATTTTGTACTATTGTCACTATGGCCTTTAAGATTCTATTGTATGGAGTTGAAATTTCTATCTATTAATGCAACACGATGGCTACAAAAGTTGCAGCAAGGTACAAAAACAACATTTTTTTTTTTAAATTGAAACAGACATAATACATCCATGAAAAAAATAAATATGAGAATAAATGAAAAGACAAAAATATTAAGAATCTATCTAATTGAGTGTTCTAAAGTATGTTCTGGATGCTTTTTACCGCACTTTACTATTTATCATTTTATATCTTTATTTTTATATTTTAATAAATTTAAAGGGAAATTCTTTATATTTTTCAAAAAACTGTTGTAATTTACACACATGAAACGTATTTGGAAACCTTCAAAAAGGAATAACTACGTCAATTATCATTCTTGAGTAAAAACTTCTTTCAAAATAGCTATAGTCTAAAATATTAAAGAATCAACCCATTAACTACGTATAAAGCTATTCAGGAATTTCTCTTGCGAACTAAGTCATGCTTGGTTACGATTTTCATGACAACAAGACAAATTGGTGCCGTAGTCTCTGAATGATATAACAACTTAAAATTATTTATAAATTAAATAACTGAGTATCTGTACTCCGGAAGAATCCGAAATATTTCCTTTATGCGAATTTGTTTTTCAATCTAAGTTTTTTCTGATTCCGATTCAAAATAAAATCCGATTGAAAATATTAATCTGCATGGTCCTGCAAAAGGTCTTTTTCGCCCCAGAAAGATTTTCAATATTTTTGCTAACTGTTGTTGAAAGTCTTTTAGTCGGTCAGAGTCCGAAATTTAATACTTCTTAAAAATCTATAACAACATTTTTCTGAAATATTTGCGGCAATATGATACCATACACATATGTATGATGTTTATTATTTTATGCTATCAATTGGAACGTGCATAAGAAAAATTCAAATTTCCCAATATTTAAATTTTACTACATGATCATAAAATATTTACTTACTTACAATTCTAAAAAGCAAAAAAAAAAACAATTGCTTTGTGCGATTAAAAAAAAAAATAAACAGATAAAATCATGACCGTAAATAAAATTTTGTTTTATTTTTATGCATTTTTTTATTTATTTTACTACTTATTTTTTCAAACTCTTGCGTAAAAAAGTAAATTTCTTGTGTCTTTTTGTGTTGTTACAAAAATTGTAACTTTGACCACTTATAGCCCGAGGACATTTTTTACATTCTTTATTTACACATCATAAATTCCTTTGTATTTCTCTTTTTATTTTATTTTTGTGGGACAAAAAAAAAATATTTTTTTTTTTTAAATAGAATTTTTATACTTAACTATTGTAAAAATGTGTATGAATAGGAAAAAAACTTTTTGATTTAACCACTTAACTTTTTTAGAACTTTCTATTACCACAATATCACCCAACAATTGCACTATAAGTCCCCTAGTCTCTGGTTTTAGATGTGCAATAGTTACTTGCATACAAGTTTGAAATTTCTATAAATACATTACCAACCACTATTATGATAAAAACCATTACAGCTTTAGTTGGTCTATACCCCAAATTTTGTTTTTTTTATGTGAGATAACGAAGCTTATACAAACCTCCTGTAGGTTAGTGTCCTAGTAAACCGTAGTTGGTGGGTTCGATTTACAGCGCATAGCAGGCACATAGAGACCTAGGTGTATTCTTCAGATGCAATTTATAAATCTGGAACGCATCACCAATATCTAGTTAATTTCACAAGAAGCCTTGCTTACAACATTTCTAGTGCTATATATTTCATTGAGTTTCTTTCCCATATATCACTCCTATGCATTAGGGAAACAAGACAAGTTTTTTTCGCCTTCCGTTACTTTATATTAAATATTTCTTAATGCAGGTTTTCGTTTAAATAAATCATTATAAATTATAAATGCAAAAAGTGAGACTCATAATGTTGAACGTTACTTTTAATGTAACTCATCGTACTAACAATAAACTGATGTTAAAGATTTCTTTTTAGTTCTTCCTACTAACAGCTCTAACAGTTCTTAACACATTGCTCAGCGACTGCTAGGACAATAAGAACAACAACATTGTATTATTTTGTATATCTCTGCTTTTGATTTTATGATGCGTATGCGTTAAAAGGATGCTAGACGAGTGCTATCCAAGTGCAAATAATGATAATGATGAATACGAGGTTGTTAGTGGCTCTAATGCCCATGATTATACTTTATAGTAAATGTATGCATAATTTATTATTTGTTGATGGTTGAAAATATTTAAAAATAGCGTAAAGAAAAATGAAAGAGTAAATAGTTATTGAAAGAAAATATAAGTTGAAGCAAAAGAAAAACAAGTATGAATTTATAGTCGGACATTGCCGACCATATGATACCCTACACCAGTCAGTATGTTAAAATTTTGATTTTTTTTTAAATAAAGTATTTAATTTGTTTTATTGTGGAATATTTTTACTTATTATTGACAAAAAAAAGAGATTTTCTAAAAGAGGTCTCATAGGGGAGAAGGGGTAAATATGGACCTATCCTTATAAATTTTGGTGGATGAATTTACGTCTACTACAAAGTCATTAATGTAGATTTTAATCGTTTTATAAGTAATTGTAAGTTAATTTTCACCTTCAAGTCATTTTCTGAAGGGGAGTATGTATGGGGGCTAGGGTCAAATGAGGCCCGATCACAATAAAAATTAGTATTATCAATTATTGTTCTATAAAACTAATTTTTGCTTATTTTCGTTGACATTATAAAACATTTTACGTACTTATGAGCCTAAAGGCCCGATTCGGGGGGTACGGTTGTATGGGGGCTAGGAGAAATAATGAACCGATTTCAACCATTTTCAATAGCGATCGTCCTTGAATCAAAAAAAGAGTATGTGCCAAATTTCATCAAATTATCTTGAAAATTGCGACCTGTAGCGTGCACACAAGATTTACATGGACACACAGACAGACGGACGGACAGATAAACAGCTAAATCGACTCAGAAAGTGATTCTGAGGTGATTGGTATAATTTAAGGTGGGTCTAGGGCCGATATTTTTGGGTGTTACAAACTTCAGCACAAACGCATAATACCCTCCCCACTATAGTGGTGTAGGGTATAATAACTTAATATTGGAGACAAAGCAGAATTTTAAAAATTATTCTAGGAAAAATATAAATTTATAGAGTTAAATTTTAGCTTTTAAAATTCTTATTTGTAATGACTTCTTTTAAGTACAAAGTACTTTGTATAACCAATGAAATAGCAACGTTTTAATAATGAATTACAGTAACAAAATAAGTACTGGAATGTAATTGTTATATCTTTATAACTTAAGAATTAGCTTGTTATATTTATTTGCTTAATGGTCGGCTTAATAGTTCACACTAAGGAAAAATATTGTACTTTGATTTGAAAATGTTAAATTTTTAAGTTTAGTTTCTTTAATGCTTAGCTTAAGTATGTATTAACAAACTCATATGTACATCTCCGTTACTATTGTAAGATATCTTAAAACATGTGTAATGAACACTTCATGGTTGTCGATAATAATAAGCACTTATATTGCTAGGATGCCACACTTTTTTCATATCCATAAAATATCCAGTGGTTTAGTTTTGTGCGTGAAAGCGTTAAACAGTTTTACATGTTTGTTATTAATATTTTCCAAAGATATATCAAGTTTAGAATGTTCTCCGACTTAGTAGATTTATACACCGCTGCCACAAAAAAATATTTCATAATTACTGATAATTTATTATTTATAAATATAAATCTTTTGCATTTGAAAAAGTTTATGTTAAAATATAGTATATAGCAACAATAAAAAACAAGTATGAATGAATAGTCGGCCATAGACGAACATATGATGCCCAACATCATTGATTATGTGGATATTTTTTAGTCGTCAAATATGGGCATATAAATCTTGAATTTACGCCTACATTAACTTTAAGTAATTTTCTGTATGGGAGTTTGTGTGGCGGTTAGGACGAAATGATGCTCTATTAATTCATAAATCGACAGTATTATTTAGACTTTTATAAAGTCCGATTTTGTTGAAAAGGTGAAATATTTAACATGAAATTGAGCTTTAAAGCCTTATTGACGGGTACGGTTGTATGGAAGCGAAACGAAATAATATACATATCCATATGTATATAGTCTTCCTTGGAACAATAG
This sequence comes from Lucilia cuprina, assembly GCF_022045245.1. NCBI lineage: Eukaryota > Metazoa > Arthropoda > Insecta > Diptera > Calliphoridae > Lucilia > Lucilia cuprina. Next base: position 60,612,685 of record NC_060953.1, read on the forward strand.
AAGATAGACATATATAGCTCAATCAACCCAGAATTGCATAATATGCCACCTTGGTCCTAAGTAGGACCAATATTTTAAGGTGTTACAAATATCAGCATAAACACATAATACCCTTCCCACTATAGTAGTGAAAATAGTTTTTCTTTACTCCTGAGGATATGTGTTACTATAAAAACCTCTAGATACCACGATGTATATAAATATATATGTATGTTTTCTTAGAAACTCTTGTAAAAAGAATATGTTTTAATATTTAGTTCCTGCTACTTATTAACTTTTATATAGTTTTCCCAATCCACAGTTAGCGGTGTATGTGAGAACACTCATGTTGTTGATTCAAATAATTTGTGAACTAGAGGTTTAGTATTCAAAAGGGAAATTGTGGATTTTAAATTATATGATAAAATTAAATATTGCGAATGTATAAATGTTTAGAGGTGAAAGGAAAAAATTGAGAAAATAGTCAAACTAAAACAGCATTTATTTATTTTTTTTAATTACATGATTTAGATACTTAGTTATTTTGGTTATACATATGTATTTTGTTTAAGAAGACACTGTTAATATTCAAATTTTATGTTTTCCTTTAGTTTCGCAGACAACATAAGAAAAAAATATTTATAACAAAAAAAATTAAATCTTTTCGCCACAATGTAGTTTATTAGCCACTTGTTTATTAGAACGAAATTGAAATCTTGATAACTGACAAACCATATTTGACATTAATAGCATTTCTTATTAGGACTATCTTCGTATGAACTAATATACTTTCGTCATTTGAGTGCGGGCGTAAAGGGTTAAAATCCAATATAGAATTTCTTGCAAATGGCTTTAAAATGACACACGTTTAAGATCATTTTCTCTAATACACATAAACATATGGGTAATGTTTAAAGCATATGTATAGCTTCATGTTTTATTTGTGTGTATGTTTGTTTTACATGACTGCGTTTATTTATTTGTAGGCTGTATTTAGTAGTAAATACTAAATTCTACCCTGATATTCGGAGTGACGGAGTGATTTGACTCAAATTGTTCTAGATTAGACTACTATCTGTGAGATACGTATATAATAGCGACAATAAAATAATGATGTAATTCCTTTATACATTAAAAATATTAAATATACCCTAGAAAAACCAAAAGAATTTATCCAAACAGTAAGACCTTTAATATACTAGAAATCTGTAGGGCCAACACTACTAGTAAACATATAGAATAATGTGTGTTCTATTTGTTATTAAATGGATTTACAAAATAAAGAATAAAACAACAACATTGAATTTTCTAAAGGATTTTCTTTATTTGAATATAGAAGAAAAACCCATGATCATTATCATCAATATAGAAACATTAACTCTACAATACATACATATATTTATGGTGTCATAAATAGTTTGAATGCAAAATTAGTCTTCTTATCGTTTTTCTTATTGTTGTGTTATAAAGATATTTTGATTTTTTATCATATCTTTAACGCTTATTTTTATTATACTAAAAATAGCAAACGTTTATGTTATGATTTACGGAACTATATCAAAAGTTAAGAGAGTGTTCTATTCATTCATACCAACTAAGCATTATTGACAATAAAATTATTATATACAAAGGTTCCCATTTTGTTAGCAAAACTGTGCAATTCGTTTGAAAAAAGTAGTACTCAATTTAACTAAAAAATAAAGTGGGCAGAGCAACAGTACTGGGCGTGGCCTCACATAATAAAAAATAGAAAGTATAACGTAACACATTGAACATAGCTAGTAAAACAAAAAAATATAAGTATTATATTTATTTTAGGGTTGCCAACATTTTATTTATTTTAGAGTTGTCAATAAATATATTTTGTCCAATTTTTTAAGGTTTATATTGAAATACTTTTTAACGGCTTTGAAAAAGCAAATTATGATTATATTGACCACATTAAAAAATTATTTGAAAAAAAAAAACAACCATAAAGAGTTTTATTTAAAATAATACTTTCAATTTAAATCAAATATGTTTTGTTAAGAATACTATATAATAACAAACAACACATTAATTATTCTTCCTTTAAGATTTTGCCTACTCCTAATTACTCAAAATTTATCTCATTACACCATAAATAGAAAAGAACATTAAATCTTACTTTAAAACTTTGCTAATTATTCGCTTAACTTTAAAGTAATCAGATATAAAATATTAAACATATTATGGATATAAATGTTATTTCCACTTCTATCTACCACCAACTTTTTAACACTTATATAAATATTGACCAGGTAATTATAAAAGCTGGCCCTTTCCATTTGGCTAACTATAAAGAATTCTTTTTATGTCATTAAAAACAAAAAAAAAATAAAGCTATAAAATTATTAAAATCTGTATATTTACATAAACCTTCCGGTTAAAAGCAGGGAAAACTTTCTTATTTAGATCTAAATAAAAACAGCACAATTAACACATTACAAAAACTTAACTTAAGGATTAAATGAATGGTTAACAACGAAGTGGTCTTTTTACAGCAGTAATTTGTAGAAAAGTGTTTATGAGTGCCTTTTTTTACTGGTCGTAAAAGGAATGTCTTGGAAAGGATGACGATATATTGTTTTTTTCTTCTATTTTAGAAATGAATTATAAAAGTTTGTTTTCTTTTTGTAATGATTGAAATAAAAATGCTTTTTTATCTTCAATTAAAAACCGAGTCTTACAGAATTTTAAAAAGTAATTTATTTTGAACGCTTTTAGGAGAAAGGGGTTGTATTCAAGACGTTTAGCTCTTTCCATTGGGTAACATTATATTTTTCATCCGCTTATTCAGACCGACTTTAAAACGGTGCGTTACCAATTTTTAAAAATATCTACATACATAAGTTGCTGTTATAATTTTTTATGTAAACTAAGTAGTAGACAATTAAAATGTTTTTTTTTAATTTTAATACTACAGAAAGTATGAGTAATTTTTAATACGTAAAGCATTCAAATATTACTCATACGTATTTACTTAGTTATTGCTTTGCAATAATTTGTTAGAGCCATATTGATAACAATTTAGGTTTATAAGACGAATTTTCATAAAAGATTTGTTTTAAAAATATATATTGTATTTGTGTTTATTTTTATGTAACCATCTGAATCGACAGGTATGCAGTAAAATTAATTTAACAGTTTATAGTTCTTTACAAACAAAAAATAGCTTTTGCTAAAATATGTATTTTTATACTTATTTATTTCTAAACCTAAAGCCGTATATTGTCAACAATATTATACCCTACAAAATTCATAAAACAATAATTAAAACTCTTATGACTAATTTAGTAAATTTCGTCTTTAGATTAATATAAGCGTATGTTTCTAATGATGATTGATATATTTTAAGCTAGACGTAGAACCAGTATTTCCATAATACCGTTCCCACGTTAGTGGTATAGGATATAAAATTGTGTAAAATTTATAGCGAACAAATTGAAAATGTCAAGCATACACCCAGTGGCCCAAAACACTACTGTTAAATTTGTCCTTAACCATATCAAAATAGAAGTGCAGTTAACTCAAATATACAACTGAATAAATGCAGTTCGATTTTCAATAGAAATAGTTGTTTATCCTTTATTGAGCTTATAAAAATGTTGTAGATCTATACAATATAAAATTGAATTGAAACGAAACTCATCTATACAAAAAGAGCACAAAAACTATAAATACAAAAAACGGCTTTCAGTTATATATTATTCCCCTAATGCTTTCAACAACAACAAAAAAATACATTGAATACGACAAGGTAACTTTGCAAGAAAAAAAAAAGACAATAACTGAAATACTAAAAAACATTTTGACAAACGAACAACGATAGAATTCAATATTTTAAATTGGTTACAAACAAGTGTTGAAGCATCGCATAAAACCGTAAAGGAAACACAAAATGGTTGAAAGGAAGAGAGCCGTGACTGCGGGGTATATGAAAGGGACACCGGAAGCGGATGTTACTTATGCTTTCGCAACTAAACATTTACAATAAAGATAAAATTGTGTAAGTATCAATACACATAAGTACCCTCTACTTTATTATAGCGCAGCAAAGCAATTGCTAGACATAGAAAAAAATTTTAAAGGAAGCAAAAATAGAAATCCCTTCAAGCTTGTTTTCTTTAGAATTATTTTTTTGAGCTTTTTTTCGGTATTTCCTTTACTGTTACTTAGTTTGCTGCTTTTTAGTTTTTCAATATATATTTTTTGAACACAAAAATAGCATTGTGTTAGTTATTATTGTAACGCAACAACAAACAGTTTCCGTTTGGCAGAAAACATTTTTTTTCGTTATTGTCTTCCGTCAACGTACAAGTCTACTTAACAATTCACTTCATCTTGTCACAATGTGATTCTATGATTTTTCTCTTTTAGTTTGTCAGTTTCATTTTTTTGCAGTTTCCTCTTCAAACCAACATTATTTTTTATTTGCTTCTTTATGATGCAGGTATTTTGTATGCTGTTTTCTTATCGATGAATGCGATTTTATTTTGATATTGATACTCATGCAACCTTTATTGCGAATGATGATTGCATTTGCATTAAATGTTTTGAAAATTTTATATTTTACGAATAAAAATAATTTAGTTTTTTTTTAGGTTTTTAATACATCGACACAAGTAATATATAACTGCCAGGCATTAACCTTTTGTAATGATATTTTCAAAAAGATTAATTTTAATAATTTTGTTTTCTTCGAAATATAGATTCGATGTGTTGCTAACGGACCCTCAAAATAATATCCGTCAGTCTGTCTGTTGAAATCGGTCGAAGTTTCCGTATAACCTTCGTACAACTGGCTCCCAGGAAAACAGTTTTAAAATAATAACTAATTTAACAAGTAAGAGTGTTATATTTACCCATGCCGAATCGTATATACCATCTTCATTAATAAAGATTGATATTATCGATATTTTTTTAATAATATTTGATATTTTTCAACTAATGCAACTATAGACCGATCCTATCTATCGATCGATCTATCTATATATCTATCTATCTATCTATCTATCTATCTATCTATCTATCTATCTATCTATCTATCTATCTATCTATCTATTCAATAATGAACATTCAATAATTTTTTTTCTGGAAGCCGTAATGTACAATTTGCTCTCCACAGTTGTATATCTGCTTCATACTTCACACTATTACCTTCGCAGTTTAGTAACCATTTAATTAAACAAAATACTAAACCAAAATAAAATTCTCTTTTTAGCATAGATTGATTAATTAATTTATTTATGAATTAATTTATCTAATAGAACCAAATAAAATTAAAATCAAATGACCACTAGCAATTTAATAACGAGCACTTTTTTTAATTTAATACATAATATAGTTCTTAGATTTATATACATATGTAAATAATCACACGTAAGCATATAAATTTATTAATGGAAATAGCGCAAATGTTTAGTACTGTTGTTGTACTAAAAAAAAAGTTGATTAATTAATTAATCAACTTTTGTAGGTAGTACTATTTTTGTAACACTTTTCATTCACCTTTTTATATATATAAATACACTATATGAAATCTATATTAATAGATATATTAATATAATATAATATATATTCGTTATATTTTATTTGAATATTTCTTTATATTTTTCATGGCAATAAAAGCTTTCTTTAACAACTTACAGCTGATTTTATATTCTTAATATAAAAATATATGTACGTTTCTTTGGAAACATAAGAATGCCTTCTTAAAACACTGTTCTTTTAGTTTTCCACTTAATAATAAATAAAGAACTAAATAAAAGGCGACTAATAAAAAAACATTTTTAAGTCCATGATATTTTTGCTTTTATTTATCTTGTCCACAGTTTCATTTCGTTTAGATTATACGATTCTTTATACTGTTCTTTTAATTAATTGTCTTTGCATTATACATAAAAAGAACTGCTGGCAGTGTAGTTTATTCTCCGTCCTTTTATTTGTATCCATGAATGAAATCATCTTTTACTTCTTCTCTAGTTTCTTCTATATCCTTTAAAGATTTTTAGATTCACAATTATTTAAATATATATTTTGCTTATTTAGAAAAAAATAGCACTTTATTTTTTTAAATCAGTTAGTTAAAGAGATTAATTAGAAAAATTCGTTTTATGCATAGCAAATGATAAATTTACTAAAGTGTTTCTGGAAAATTAAGAAAAACTTAATTGGATGAAATTTCAAAAATATATAACATACGATTAGGAAGCACTTCTTAGAAAATTTTCAAAATTTTTTTTAAACCAAGAGTGCATTTTTCATTTTTGTTTAACCTAAAATACAATTTTTAAATTTATTTATCCAATTAATTTGTTGTTCAAAGTTTTTTTTTTAATTACAAACTAATTTGCATTGAACCTAAAAATAATATTGGTTTTATTGTTACAAATTAATCCTTCTTTTTTTATTATTCTCCCTTGATCCTTTTAATGTTATTAAAAACTTGTTAACCCTTTTATGCTTGCAACCTTGAGTTTTATGACTTCTATTTTTTTTTTTTTTTGTACATTTCAACAAAATTTTAACAAACCCCTGCTTTAAGTCAACATAAAATTTTATATTGTTTATTTTTGAAATTGCAACAAAAGTAAATAAACTACTTTAAATTAATTGCTTTGTTTATTATTTCCTCTAGTAGGTTTTCATATACATTTTTATGTGTGTGAGTGTGTTTTTCTTCCTGTCAATGTTGTTGTTACAGCAATTGTTTTCCTTCTTAACTTTTTCACTCATTTTCCCCAAATGACATTTTACCATAAAAAAGTCCAACAAAAACAATGAAACTTTTCAAAGGCAGCAACCAAATGAGAGCATAATGCCATAAAGTTAAGAAGGATAAAGCATTTTACTTCACATGTTGGAATAGTAATGAATTTACAACAACAAAATTACTGTAAATGAAATAAAAAACTGCAAACAAAGAACAAAAAAAGCTAATTAAAAAACATTTTCAAAAACACTAAAATCAACAGAAACTACACAATTTTTAGTTAAAACAGCTAAATAACAAACAACATTTTCTAATGTATACAACAACGAAGATACATACATTAGAATGGTCCCGTTTATTTGAAGGAACAATAAGGTGTCCATGTTTGCAACTAAAAATAAAGTTTAATTGATTCAGTTTTTCAAAATTTTCGTTCTGTTGTCAATATTTGGCTAGCTGGATCAAAGAATATAATGGTCCTTTTTTGATATTTTGATCATATTATTTCCAAAGGAAAGGTATGAAGTATTGGTATCATAAGATACTATTTTGGGGCTCGCCTAATGTACATACATCTGCAGTTGTATGCGGCTTTGTATAACTATACAACACGCGGAAAAAATCTCTTAACATTTCTAAATAAACTATTTATACCCTACACCAATATAATAAGAAGTTTATTATACATTGCATGAAAATATTGGTTCTTAAGGTTCAACATTTTAATTCGAATCTTTTTCTATATTAAATGTTATGTTCTTCCTTCATGTCAAATTCAAAAAAATTGTAAGTCAAAGTTTTGAATATATGTATAATAGAGTGGCCCGTGTACCACTTTTTGTAGGAATACATCCTAATGATGAGTAGTCAAGTACTAAATACAAGAAAAATATAAAATATTGTTCCAGCGACTAAAAACCTTTATAACAGTAAAAAAGGAGCAGTACACTAATACGCGTCGATTGTGAGATATTTCTACTTTGTGAATAAGAGGGTATTAAAGTTCCGCCACCGCCGATTATAACACTCCAAGTATTTTTTTTCATTGTTGGTTAACAGCTTAAAATGGTTAAATAAAGTTTTTGGATTTGGTGTTTTTTTTTTTGCGCCCTATCAACACATCAACATGGCATGACTCCGACATGGAAATGAAAGGAAAAAAACACAAACTCACAGTTGTGACATTTCAACACAAAATTTCTACAATAGCAGGAGACAGAGTCACCCAATTTCGTGTTAGTTCTTGTTTTGTAATTAATTTAATGCCCAAGTTTGTTTTACTTTTCTGGTTTCTTAATGCGGGCAAAGGCAAATGCACGGCATAAGCAGCAAAGTGAAACGATTTTTATTTGTAACTGTAGTTTGTGTAAATAGAGTTTTGTTGTTTGTGCGTGAATTTTAATTATTGGTCATCTGTAAACACCAAATGCTTCTTAATGCTTTGCATTAAAAGTTTTTTTTTGCAAATGAAATTCGCTTGTGCAAATATTCTGTGCGAAATTCTAATGAACTTTTTTTGTTTGTTTGTTAAATGAAGAAATGTTGATTTTATGTCAAACAATTAAGGCTGAAAGGAAATTAAAGAGATGCTAATGAAAGTAAAGTATTGTTATAATTCTTGTATTATGTAATGGTTAGTGTAACGTGACCAGTCTAAAGGACACTATTTGTTATTTATTTATAAAAATTTCTGCAATAATTAGTTATAAATAAAACTGCAAACACCTAAAAGGATGCGTTTTAAGGTACTACATACAATTAAAAAAATATTTTTTTTTAAATACAGTTCACTATATGTGAACTTTTTTTTTTGCAAATTGTTCACTATTTATTTCAAAATAATCTTTTGACTTCTTAATCCAATTTTATTCCAGATTATTCAAATTGATTTTTTTTTTCTAGTTATTTTGTATATCTGTTACTATTGAATTTAAATAAAATTTATTGAGTTTTATTGCTAACAATAGCTAATATTACCATCAATTGAGAATTTTGTATTCGACTAAACCGAACCGTTCATGCCCACCAATGATGGGCCATTATCAAACCAAATGTTCTATATCAAAGGAGTTCTATATTGAGATTTCACAGCAAGAATGATAGGGGAAAAAAATGTTACTGACGCTACATGGGCACATCACAAATAAATATAATAACAAAATTTTTAAAAAGCCGAATCAATGAATGAAAATGACACAGAACAGTTGGCTGTCAAAATGCATAATAAATTTGGCATATTCTGTATAGTTTGTACTAATTTTATTAGTACAATTTTATTTTGAGTCGAATTCTGTTCTCTTCTGCTTTACAAACACAAATAAAACTATGGAAGTCTATGGTAGTATGCTTTTGAGCTCCACTGTTCTATATTTGAATTTTCTGAATATAAAGTTTCCGTAGAAAAAGTGAAAATTTTGCCACCTTAAGAAAAATCCGAGCTATTTTGTCGACTGGGAAAACAGTAAAAATGCATTTTTAGCGCTGTTTACAGATGTCCATGTAATTTTATTGGGATCTGAATTAAAATTTTACAGTTTATGTATTTTATTCTCATTTATGAATATTTTTTTTTTTTCGTAAAACTTTTTAAAGTATAAGTGGTAAGAGATAGACAGACGTACAGTTCTACTTTATCCTAGAATATAATAAGATCTTTAAATACATATGTCAATGGAGAATTTTTGTGTAAAATATCAACACCATATCTTTTTCCTTTTGGATCTTATCAGATTTGTATGAAATATACAGACGCATAGTTCTTTTAAAACATTTTGAATGGAATGTAAAAAAAATTCATTAAACAAGAACCGGATGATATACGTCTGATGTTATAAATTTAAGAAAATAAACCTGTGTTTTCAGTTTTTCATTTCGTGATACAGAGTCCCTTCAAAAGGACCTCAAAGTTTTAAAAAGCATATTTTTCAAAAAATATTTTAAAATACTTTTATTAATCAAACAATGTTAAATTTGATGTCCAGCTAACAAAAAGAGTTGGGAAATATTTTGAATTATTTTTACTTTATACAGTTAGAATGAAAATCTGTCAAAAATGCTTAAAATTCTTATTCTTAAAAATCTGTAAAAATTTTAATATTATTATTTTCAAAAAAAAATCTTGACAGATTTTTTATACATCTTTTGATCCTGACAGAATAAACAAAAATAATACAAAATATTTCACAACTCTTTTTGTTACCATGACATCAAATTTGGCATTGTTTGATCAATAGAAATGTTTTAAAATATTTGTTAAAAAATGGACATTTTTAAACTTTGAAATCCTTTTAAAAGGACACAAGATCTCGAAATGACAAACTGAAAACGCATATTTTTTTCCTTAAATTAATGTTGTGTCTCTTCTAGATCATTAAAAAAAAGTATGCGAGTGGTTTTTCAACGTGTTCCTAGCAGAATGGTGAAAAAAAAATACCACAAGTCGTAGCAATAAAATTTTTTCTTTATCATACATAAAACAAACAATTCCAACATCAAATTTAAAAAATTCCACAAACAATAACCAAATAGAAAATATAAAACACGCAACAAGTATTTTATTATTTTCAGTAACCGACTCTAAAACGAATCAAATGTATATAAATAAAAATAGAAAAAATACCTTGCACAAAAAATGGTTTAAAGTCATAAATCATAAAATCTTTGAAACATAAAACTGGAATTGTTTTGTTAGTAAACGAAACACATGAGTAGGAATTTAGATAAAAAAATTTCGTTATTTTTTTAAATATTAAATCTTTACAAATGAAATACACATGTCTTAAAAAAATATACATTTACATATATACATATTAATCACAAAAACATATAAACTTTAAAATCAAACACAATATATAGCAAAATTCAAAATTCTTATATATTCAATGTAAAAAGTAAATACCGCCTTAAGAGAATAAAACAACTGCCAAGACAACTGTCTTGAATGTTTATACATACATATGTATATATTATTTATTGTCAAAATAGTAATATATACATATAAAAACAAATATTATTTATAATATATGCCACCCATTCATACATCAATATGCGGTTTAAAACGATACAACAATATGCATATGATTTAAGAAAAAAAAACCCAAACAAATCTACTCAGCTGTGAAAATTTTGCCACCGTTGTTTTCTTTATTTTCATAAATTATGAAAATAAATAACATAATACAAATAACAACATCATTATTATCATTTTGACATGATTATTTTGTCAAGACACTTCTTTATCAACAAAATAATGTCTGAATAGAACAAATGAAAACAATAACATTTAGCTGGGGGCCAATTGGGTACATCTGTAGTTCACATCCATATTTAAATAAACATTTGCTTTATTCTATTGTTTTTGCATGTCTGCATATCCGTATGCTAGAGATGTAAAATACAAATATGCCAAGAATAAGCAAGATTTTTTTTTGCAAAAATCTTTATATTCAAGACATTTTTTTGGATTCAACGTGTACGTGTCACTTTCATACAAGTACTAATATACGCAAGAAACTAAACTGAAAACATGTTGGTGGTAGTAAACATTTGAATGTTTTTGAACATTTCTGTTATGTATGTATATATGTTTGTTTGCATTGCTGTCAGATATATGAATTTTTTTGTATTTTATATGCAAGTGCATATGTATGCACATATTGCATGTTATAATAAAATTGTTCATAACTATTAGGGATGTTTTCTTTGATTTAAAAATAAAAAACAGTTACAGTTATATGTCAGAGAAGTATATAATTTTTATTATTAATTTAATCATCAGTGTGTTTTATATTCGATTAAATTGGGACGAATTATTTATACAAATTTTATTATTTGATCCATAAAATTTTTTTCAACTTTTTCATCTAACACCAAACTATACTTATATAAATATTGGGCTGTTCTGTGTTCCAACTTTTGGAAGAAATACTTCTCTTAGTAAATTAAAAACATTTCTTTTGATAACGACTTCAGTTCCAGCGACTAAAAATCTAAAACTCAATTCAAAAAAATCTCTGAAATGTTTTCGAAATACATCTCAAAAGTTTTCGTGATCAGAAAAAAGATTTTTAGTGCTTTTTAAATTTCAAAAAAAAAAAATCTTAAAAATTCTGAAATGGATCCAATCGAATCCCAAAATATTTTTAAATATCTTTCTTAAAATTACGGAAATTTCAATAAAAAGCAAAACTAATATGCCACTTGCAACATCTTAAAATCATTTTGTGAACCAAACATACTGTACAAAAATTTTAAGATTATTTTCTCCGTAATTAGCTCTTAATTGCGAAATTTTTGAAACCCATTTCGAAAATTGTAAGATATTTTATTTTTCATAAACTATACAGAAGCCAGAATTTTCAATCGCTGGTAGGTAATTTAGAACCATTTAACAATATATATACACGTTTATGAGAGTGTCCCGAATATATATATAATATATATATATATATATATATAATATATATATATTATAATATAATATATATATATATTATATATATATATATATTATATATATATATATATATATATATATATATATATATATATATATATATATATATATATATATATATATATATATATATAATATATATATTATATATATATATATATATTATATATATATATATATATATATATACCTGTTCAGTAGATTAATGAGAATAGATTGAGAGGTATTCGAAAATGAAATTCTTAAAAAGACCGCACCTCGGGACACTCTCATAAACGTGTATCCTTCGTCCTGTGAAATTTCACTTACGATCCCATAAAGAGGTAAAAAAGTGAGATACACTTTTTAAATGTTAAAATGAAAGAGTCGGTCTACTTTATAATTGAATATTCTAGCTCTAATAGTTTTCAACATTATTGCTTTTACTTTTCAGTGAGATGCCACTCCCCCTATCGCAAGTCCGCACATTTTTGTCTTAAATAATAACACTGAAATAGCTCCGAAAAAAATGTACGACTCTAGCGGTTATATATTCTAATTACAAATGTTACTTGTAATATAGATGCCACGCCCAATGACCTTGTCCGCATTTTTGTTTATGTTCAAATTGTTCACGTCATGATGTCAAAATGTCTTAAATTCTTGAATTGTTACTTTCAAAAAAAAAAAAAAATTAGCCTATAATTACTTCCAGATACACAGGAAGATTAAGCCCAGATTATCCTCTATCATATTCAAGGTCTTAGAAAAGACTCTAAAATGATGACCCAAAAGAAATTTTTATATCCTTTATACATATTGTATAATAATGTATATTTTCATAAAGATTAACTTAGGATTAACTTAGAGCAATCAAAAAAAATTGCTACAGTTGTAAGCTTTTGAAATATATATCAAATTTTCAGATATCAAAGAATTTCTGCTTTTTAAATAATGTAATTATAAAATTTAAAGATTAGGCATTTTATATTTGAATATTTTTAAAACGTTAAAGATTTATTGATATCAGCCTAATTTATTTATCCATAAATACATTTGCATTTCTCAAGAGTCGCTTACACATCTTTACATGCTCGGTTTACTTCTAGTAAAATGTTTAAGTGATACAGCAAACATAAAGCAAACAAATTTTATTAGAAGCCAATTTAAAAAACTTATATCAAAAGTACAATTTTTAAAATAGTTTATATTTAATAAGGTTTTTAATAATCAACCTTTTGCATAAAATTTTGAAAATTAAATGTGTAAAATATAATGTTTGTTGGGTTACTATAAACTATTCTTATGGTTTTATGATTGTTTTAGCAATTTTCTAACTGTAGTTAGTTATACATACATATGAGTTATTTGGCAACTGATGTTGTAAATATTTGTAATACAAACACATGTATATTAATATAAATATGTATTCAAACTGCATGTGTAGGTACAATTAAAATAATAATTTTACAAAATGTTTACAAACATATACATATAGACGTGTTACTTAAATACAACTATAAATATATTTCAATTGTATGCATGTATGTATATGCAGATTTTAAATGAAAATTAAATGCAATTTTGAAAACTTAATTTAATTTACTTGAGATTATTTTGTATTTTTGACAGCAATTCCCCAAAATACACAAATATATTAAATTGATGTCATTTAGACACCTAAGGTCAAATGTAAAACAAGTATGAATACATAGTCAGGCATGTCCACCTATATGATATCCTACACCAGAGTCAAACGAGGCCCGATTATTAAGAAAATCGGCAGTGTCATTAAGACTTTTACAAAAAGAAGTTTTACCGATTGTTTTTTACACATTAGTTCATTTATCGTAATTATGAGCTTAAGGGCTCTATTGGGGGGTAGGGATTTAATGGGGACTAAGCGAGATAATAGACCGATGTCAATCATTTTCAATATGATGCATCCTTGGCTCAAAAAAATAACGTGTGCACAAGCTTTACATAGACATACAGACAAATGGACAGACATCAGCATAAACACATAATACCCTCTCCACTATAGTGATGTAGGGTATAAATATATTTAAATATTTTTAGTATTGATTTCTTAGGCATTTAGTAAAATTTGAACAAGGTGTTAGATCACATACAAAATGTTGGCTTTTATTGTGAATTTGTCTGTCATTCTTTAGTATATACGTGTTAAATAAACATTTATTGCAAAGAAATGTCAATATACTTTTACATGTTATATATGGAAGATTTTTAATTAATTTAAAACAAAATTAAATTATAAATTATTTTAAATCGTTTTTAGTTCAAATCATTTTTCAACATCGAATATAGATGATTTGTTTTACGTTATACTATTTTTAGCACATATAAGTTTTACGCAAAATTCCTTTTATATAATCTGAACTTGGTTCAGATGCTGGTTTTTATAACTATTTTTGGAATTTGTGTTCTTCTTAAAAATTGGGAGATGTATTTCACTGTTCTATATATACAATAATGTTATGAATTCATTTGAATATTTTTGACGTAGCACACGACTCTCGTCAATAACATATCCATTTGTGATCGATCGGCCAGTGGACCGCACAACACATAACCGGAATAATTAAGCCATGTTCGTATGTGGAACTAACTTCCTACAGAAGTATTCACTGCCACTTTCTATTTGAAAAGTTTTAAATCATATGTCCGCAAACATCACTCTCTCTAACCTCCCACCCACATCCTATTTCCTACTTCCAGTCATCCCCTAAGTGCTTGTCCAAGGTGACAGAAAAAAAGGAAGAGTTGTAGGTTATATATATTAATATCTTTTATAAACTTTTTAAATAAGTATTTAATTGCAGTCCAGTATAAAATGTTTGCTCTCTCCCGCAATAGTTTTTATATTATCAAATATTTTCTGAAATAAATTATCTCTATTTATTGCTTCACAAGTATGTGAAAATATGTGGTCAAGGATGCGTTGTAAAAATTAATAATATAATTTCCTACTAAATAAAAATATAAATTATTTGTAATAAAGTAGGATTAGGGGGAGTTTTTTCGAGGATAAAAAAACTACTATAGAATATTCACTTTAATTATTTGTTCTCACTTGGGATGATAACATAAAGACATAATGGCACGGCTTGGAATGTTGTAAAATACCAGGAAATCTCTAGTTTTTTTATAACAACATAAAAAATTATGTAAAATACAAAAAAAAAAAGTAAAACCTTGACATAAACTTAAACGTTATTTGAATGATTATATAATAAATGCATTTTGTGAGAAATGTTTTTCAACAACATCATAACCATTTTATAAACTATTGCTTAGAGCTGTTCATGGAGCAGTCATTAGTGATGCATCTTTTGGATGCAGAAAGAAAACAAGTAAAATAGTTATAACAATGAAATCTTTTGTGCAAACAAAAATAAAAAATGGCTCATCAAATTTTCTGTTGTAATATTAGATTTTCATAGTCTTCGCACTGGATATAATTTGAAAATTATAAAATGGCTGCTTTAGTTAAATAAAGTAAGAAATTTATACTAAGCCCTTATTAGAATTTATTAATATTTTTTTTAGTTTAAACAAATCTTAATCAAACCAAAATTAATAACGTTAAATACATATTGTCAAATATATAGTCAATGTAATATTGAAAAATTATTAAACAAATGAACATACTCAATATTAAATAAAATCGTCTTAAAATTAAGTCAAGGCTGATACTGGAAATTAAACGATAAATTAAAAAGACATTTATGCGTAGTCTTATTTAAGTCAACTTATATTATAAGCTTGCAAGCTTTTTTAATTTACGCAATTACTAATATGTTGTCAACATTATTTGCCCTAAGTATGATGTAACTTACACAAGACATTTTATCTACATACAACACTTAATGCAATTTTACAAAAAAAAAACACACTCTATAAATTTAAAATGTAAAAACATACTTAATTACTCAAGCATACCTGTAGCAGACAACTTAATGTTGTATTGTCGCCAAAATTTTTTTCACAAAAAATTCCACATAAATTAAACTTGCCATAACTTAAATGTACACCTTTAAAATCTCTGTCATATTTGGCCGGTTTCCAAATGCTGAAAGAAGAATAACTGAAAAAAAATAATGAAATATCAATTTAACGTGCAACATTAAGAGTTTGAGAGATAAAGAACACTTAATTGTCTGAAATTAAAAGAAAAATTAATGATAGTACACAAAAGGGATTGTTTCAACGCATACTTAATATTAACAGAAAATAAATAAATATTAATCATACGTATATTACTATTATATTATTATTAAATATTAATCATACGTATATATCAATAGTTAGTTAGTTAGTTAGTTAGTTGTTGTTCATAATTCTATTGTTATTTCTAAACTGTATAAGCATTTTGTCATATTTCAATGCAAATAATTTAAATTTTGTCAAGCTCAAAATTTAATAAAATATAAATTTAATAATTTATTGAAATAGGTAAAAACATAAATGCAATTTGTACAAAATTGTTAAAAAATTTTATAATTCAATTAATTTTAATATTTATTAGAAATAACTGTTAGCACATTTAGGAATTTTTCACGTTAAAACATATTTTGTGGCTATTTTTTACATTTCATTTCTAGGCTTATGTATTCATTTGAAAAAGTAGGTTTTAAATATTTTACATTTTTTTTTAATTTTGCAACACAAAACTTAAAGCTGAACAAAATATTTACAAAAATAATTGACTTTTGATCTGAAACATCAATTTTATATATGACAGCAAAGCAAACCTATTTATTTTCTACTCTTATGATCTATCACCTCTTTGTTTTATGTATTTATAAGGATTTAAATGTCATGATATTGGCTTACTGCCACAACTGATTTCGAATTGAGAAGTTGCAGGCTCGTCATTTTTTGTCTTTATCTATACATTCTTCCCATAACAACCCTACAGTTTTGATGCTTTTTAAAGATTTTGTGACAAATTTATAGTGGAAACAAAAGACCAACTACAATATTGTAAACATTTCTATTTGACTCATCTTACAAATGATGCGTATAATGAATGGAAAGTATTGGTAATAGTATAATTACATTTTTACCTAACAATTATAATTAACTTGAAGCACAAGAAATTAATTGGCTTTTATGAAACACTTTTGTACTGATTAAGAGTAATAAGGTGAAATTGTCGGTAATTGATATTGGAAATTCAATGTGAGTGAAGTATTATGAAATTACCTGAAATGTAATAGAAAACAAAGTTGTTGAAAATGTAATATCTGAACATAATTACTTTAGTAAACATGGGAGAATTAGTAATTAGTAAAGTAAAGTACATATGTATGAAAGAGGAGTAAAACTAACTAACTAACTGTTTTCTTAGCCCAGTTATTTAACATACTTAATGGTGTAGGATATTATATGAACGGCCATGTGCTACATTTTTTTTTTTGCTTAGTTCTAACTTTTTTGGTCTGCTAATCTTATATGCATGTAAAAACATACAATTTTAAATGTGCACTTTAAAGTTTTCGATATCACAACAATATTTTACGAAAAAAGAAAACACCTGAAGAAACACTTTATTTTTTATCGAAATCATATAAATGTACAGCGCAGACATAACAAAAATATTATGTGAAAAAATATTTATAATCTTGTACATACAAATTAGGGCAATAGCAAGTAACTCGTCACAAAATATTGGAACATTTAAATCCCTTAGAAATTTTTGAAAAGTGGAAAATTTTTCAGCTTAAACCAATATAGTTACATCTTTTTAAATAAATCCTTTGGTCATATAATTTCAATAATTTAAAAAAAATTTTACATATATTATATTAAAAAAATTGGTACTATCATATTGAGTGTTTATAGTGTCAAAATGTTTACATATTTATACTAAGACAAACACCCAGGCATACTGTTTTCACACAAACATAATTTTCGTAAAGGATTTATGATCGTTGTGTAAAAAATATACAAAAAGTAAGAAAAAAGCAGAAAAACTCATAAGGTTAACAGAGCAAAAAAAAATGCATATGTACATACATACAATATTCAATAACTGACAACTGATGTGTAGAACAGGTGAAGAAATATTAAAAAGAAAGGTACTAAAAAAGGAAACACATGTTAAAGGAAAATACATATCACAAAAAACTGAAATTGTGTACATATTTGTATATGAACACATATGTATTATGTGTTGCTTCTAATAAAGCAAAAAAATGAAAAGGAATAGAAAAAGTAAAATATGAAAAAATCAGAACAATAGCAGCAGCAAATTTGTTAGCAATTTGTGTGTTTGCAATGATTGAATGTAAGCAAAACTGTAGTAAAAGTTTTACAAATACTTTGTGTGGTGCTGGTCTGTTAATAAAAATCAATATTTACTATATACTGTTTATTACTGTGGTAAATTTAATGATGTAGTAAAGAGATTTTTTTAGAAAAACATACTTTTAAAATAGGAATATGTGTCAGAGGAATATAAATTTAAAACATTTTTTTCAATTTTAAGAAAATATTTTAAGTGTATAAGTTTTTAGCTCTACAGGTGGGAAAAATATATATTTTTTTAAACAAAAAAATGTGTGTTTTTAGTGGTGCTTTTTAGATTACACTTGTTTACAAAAATTATTTATGAAAATTTAAAATCGAAATTACATGTATGTAAAATTTTCATTTTAAAAAATCTGTGTAATATATTACAAATATTGACTCTTGCATGCTGCAAAATTTCCGCATTGTCAATACCTTATATTAATGTTGTATAACCAAGTACACGGAAACTTACATAAAATTGAAGGATAATTTTTTCATTAAAACAATCTTGTGCGACTGCATAATTAAAACCCTTTTTACATTAATACATAAATAAATTTATGCAATTGCCTCCATTAACATAAGTGTAATTTTTCGAAATTAAATCATAAATACTTCTTAAGTCCATAATTTAACATTAATTTCTACCAAAGATGAAGTAACAGTAAACAAAGAAATATTCATTAATATAAGTAAGTAATTTTTATACAATCTCAGTGCTGCCTTTTAGTTGGCCGCATAAAGAATATTTCTTTCATATATGTACATACACATATACATAATGCTATATACTTATGAGCAGGGAAATCAAAATATGCAAATGCATGTTTTATGTGGCGCGTCGTATGGAGTCATGGATAAGAAATTTTCAGACCAAATTAAAATGGAGTTTATGGAGTGAACTTGGAAAATACTTTTACAAGACAAATTTGGTTTTCAAAATTATTGTCGATTTTTAATCTAATATTTTGAAAAACACTTTACAGACAAAAAGTGTTTAATTATACTTTTTTATACTTAATATAAAATTTTTTATTTTACAAAAAAAAAAAATAGAATTTTTTCGAGTTTTTGAACTTTGGTGTTAAATTGTTCCCAAGGACCTCAAAGGGTTGTTTTAGATTTTTTCACGCTATTTTAAAGATCGGACGATATACGATAAATTCCAGTAATTTTTTGTAAATATGACCGACCAATAAATATTATTTCTAATTGTACACTGAGAATTCCCAAATACATTTGAACTCCACAGTTTATGGGTTAAGAATGTCCTATTTTAATTATAATAAAATGCGATTTTCCTGAAATCCGCCTAGTTCAAATCGCATTTATAGCTAATCTGCAAAAAATTTTTATTTAATTTTTCTACCGTTTAAAAACCTTGTTTATGTTCTATAAATTCCCATGAGATCTCCTAAAAATTTTGAAATTTATTTACTTTTTAAAAAAAACTAAAATTTTAGTTTTGAAACGGGCATTAAAAAAATCAATCTTTTTTGACCAAAGCTGATAACAAATTTGCATTATCTTATAACGACAAAAACTAATATTCGAGTAATTATAGATATATTTTAATTAACAACATGTGTTTTAGAATATATCCAAAAAAAGTAAAGCTTTTGCCACATTTCGAATTCATGTGCGGTGAGACGCGTTAATGGCTTGGGGAACTTGCAATAACTTTTGAAATTTTTGTGTTTTTGATATCTTTTGGGAATGCTTTTTCTATGAACATTACGATTTCTTCACAAAAAGGTGCCAAATTTTTTACACAATGACAAAATTTGATCAAAAAGTGAAAAAAATCTTCCCCTTGTACATGCACGTGGAAATTTCAGAGCATAGTTTTACAACTCAAAAAATAATTCTAAAGGGACGATTAATAATTTTTTTCCTTCATACTTCATACAGCTTAAATCAACTCATTTTCGGTTTCCCTGCTTATAAGTATACATATATGATATAAAATGACCTGAATAAACAATAATTTTAAAATATAATTTATACTCAGTCTCTTATGCATTTACATTAATGATTGCACAAAATTCACAAGAGACAATTATAATCGTATGGATTTAATTTTTATTATTTATTAAATTACAAAAAGGTGAGGATGGTAATTAAAACCTGAAATATTAACCAGATTTAATAGGAAATATATATTTTGCAAGTAATGGTAGTAAGTGGGTAGATAATAATATTAATAAATATGGTTATTATAACCACATTTGCTAATTTAAAATATTCCAAAAACCATATACCTACCTTTAATCTTTAAGTGATTTTTAAATTTATATATCGCTCATGTTGAGTTTTATTATCACATATTGATATTAATATTAATATTATTTGGAAGAGGACCTTTAATGAGGGCTTAAGTTTGGACCGTACTCATCGGTTTATAAAACAAATTTTTGTCGATTTTCATCCCTGCACTTTAATTGAAAGATTTTTTTTATACAAATCTCGTTAAAGTCGAATTTTTGAGATAAATTTATTTTCTGGGAGCGGAGAGGGGCTAGATTCTATCATGAACAGATCAAAATAAAAATTCGTCGAATATTCGTTTATGTTGAATTTTATCGCTTTTTCCGTAGGGTTACTAGTATGGAGCTTATAATAACATCCATTTTCAATACCAATCAAACCTTACATATAGAAAATAAAAACCAACACTTTTTGACCAAAAATGGCATAGCTAGCATTTAATTCTGCTGCATAAAAAGAAAATTAATTAATTAATTTGCGTTAAAACACACATTTAATATAATTTCAAATTTCGGCACAAATAAATAAGAACAACTAAAACCAATGAAAATGTGACACCCTTAGCCAAAGATTATTTTTATGTTAAAAACAACAACAAAACTCTTAACTACAGATATTTTAATTTATAACCAACATTATCCTGAATGTTTTTCTGGTATTTTTTTCAGAGAAGCTAAAAAGAAAGTACACATTGGCTATGCTCCAAAAATTATCCACTTTAAAACATACTTACTCATACTTCACAATTGTAAACATTCCGTTGATTGTTGTTGATATTGTTGGATATTTTTTGAGGCATCCAGCTTCCTTAGTAGTTCTTTTTGCGAACAAAACATGCAAACAAAATGCAACTGTTAATGTTGCTTTTGGCAAAATGCCACAATTGAACATAATTTAACAACAATGAACAAAAAATTATATAGGAATCGTAACGTTCTTTTATTTTATATATTTTTTAGTTGAAATTGTTTGTGTATAGTTGCACAGTAGGATAGAGAAAATAAATAATAAAAAAGTGTAATCATGTACCGCTAGGCATTTCGTGACAGTAGTGGAAATCGGTGGCTACTAGCAAATATCAGACTCCTCCTTTACAACATTTTTTCGACCAAGATCACTCAGCCACACTTCCGATATATTATCAATTCAAATATACTTATGTGGTAACTCAAAATATGCCACTATCAATGGATTTTTATCAATATATCAATTTGTATTTCTACAGCAGTGATATTGTCCATAACCAAAATAGGAAACTGTCTTGTAGATAACTAGTACCGTGGTCTTTGAGTCACTACTTACATATCTTAATATTTTCACAAAGTAAGACCTTATATAAAACGGTATTCAGATGAGATCATATATATGTCCTAATAGAATTGTTTAAATATCTCAATCAGTCCCATTGTGCAACCTAGACTATACTACACTATGACATCCATTTTTGTCATTAACAAAAAGTGATGTCATTTACCAGGCAGAGGAAGTAATGTGTGTGAATGGTTGCAATTTGCAAGTAAACATACTATATGTATATTTTTTTTCCCACACAACACCAACCAGAAAAAATGGGAATTTGTTTGGATGCTTAAAAGAAACTAAATTGTGTAACTATTATGATTAAATGTATGCAAGCCCGTATGTATGTGTGTGTCTTTTCTGACAAAAGGGCAACTTATAAAAGCAGCAACTGAAAATTTGAAAATTGGTTGTTTTGATGACGACAATGCAGGCGTTGATGATGACAATAATGATAATGTATGAGATATATTAGTCATGGCAGAAGACATGTATGTTGTCTATACGGAGGGAATGTAGTAAATAACCAAATCTAAGAAAATAAATGAGATTAGACTTAGCATGAATCTAAGATAAACTGAATGCGATGATATTTTACTAAATGATTACATTTGTTATATACGGATAAAAAAAATATTTCAAAAGATAAGAGGCAATATTTCGAATAAGCATAATGCATAAGCCCGACTGAAAATTGAGTGTCGCTAACATTTTAGTGATTAGGAAATGACTTAATAATATAAAGCCAAAATATAACCAGAATGATTTTTATTTAGAATGATTACAACATACAAATAGACTTAAATATAAATATAACATTTTTTTCTTCAAATATTACCTTAAGTGCCAAACATTGTGAAATCAATGGGTCACATTAAATTGGTTATCAAAATGTTTATTTTTATATTTTACATAAAAGTTTCTACAGGAAATTACTTGGCTTTTGTTACGATTTTTATGCTTTTTAAATTATAGTTAAATGGAAATTTAAAAAAGGAGACAAAATTACATTTTTCTTTATTTTACCATTATCACTTTTGATACTGGTGATAAGCAGTTTGTAAATATTTTATCAAAGTGAAAAAAATATATAAAATATATTACATTTTTTCATCATAATGGTTTTCTTTGGTAAAGTGCACAAATTGAATAACAAATACTTGAGGTGCTAAAGTTCGTGCCATGTTTTTAGCATCTCTCTTTTATTTACATCTTGATTTTATCCATCCATGAAAGAATGTACCACATTTTCTATTTTACGGCAGAGTAGTGCTCGTCTTTTTCTCATCAGCATCTTATCGTCGTCGTCATCATCATCATCGTCGTCATCCACTATTATTATTATTTGTGGTGTCACCTTAAGCGTTGCCATGAATTCCTTTCGTGTGAATGACAATGTCATTAAATTGCTTTTGAAGTGTCGTTTTAATTCTCAAGGCAGTTTTATTAATTTTATGCATTTGAAATTGTTTGCCATAGAAATTCCTCTAAATTCTTTATTTTCCCAGTTTTCCTCTTTTTTAACGAAATGTTAACGATACATTATTCAGTGGAGACTAAAAATTTTAAATTATGATCTATGAAGTTTTTGTAAGATTAGCATGACACTAATTTACGTATTTTACTAATAGTTGTTATTACATTATAAAATTACAATAAAAGTGTACTTTTTTAGGTTTGGCTATGAACTGAACTAACCTAGAACTAACTAGAACTGAACTAGAACTGAACTAGAACTGAACTAGAACTGAACTAGAACTGAACTAGAACTGAACTAGAACTGAACTAGAACTGAACTAGAACTGAACTAGAACTGAACTAGAACTGAAGTAGAACTGAACTAGAACTGAACTAGAACTGAACTAGAACTGAACTAGAACTGAACTAGAACTGAACTAGAACTTAATAAACACTGAACATAAACTGAGCTAGAAATAAGCAATTGAAACTATGATGCTAATCACTTATAACAACAAAAAATAAAAAATAAAATATTTTAAAATGTTAAATTTTCAATGGATTTTTAGAAAATTTTAATTTAAAATATGCAATTAAATTTTACAAAAATACAGAAAATAAAAAGCTTATAATAGCAAAGTGTTTGGTTTTATTTGGCATAAACCTATTATTTTTTTATCGAAACAATTTATTAATTACTAAAAGTAGATAAATGTTCTTGGTGGTCTCAATATGTGGTAATTTAATTTCTTGTTTTTATAAAGTGTATGCAATATTCAAAATAACCCATAATATATTTATTTTTTCCAAACAAAAAATTTTTTTTCCTTCCGATTTATTGCAGACTTTTTTAAATATATTATCACTTGATAAGAAAATGCTGAACTTGAGTTTTACGTCAAAGTTCTCTTAAATGAACATGTGGACAAATTGTAAAAGAGCTATAATTCTCTTAATTCAATCAACAAATATACAATAGAATTAGTTAAAAAAGAAACTATTATCAAACTTGATTTACAGATTAGATAATGTTTTAATAAAACTAAATCAAAATAACATTTTTAAGTTTGTTTGGTTAGAAAATGTAAAATGTATAACTAGAAATAATATAGATTCAAACGCTTTGACCACTGAATCTGTTTTAAATATAAAGTTAAAAAATTTATGACGCTTCTGAATTTATTAATTATTATAATTTGTCAACACTGATCACTATTTACTTTTACTCTCTTGTACTAAACTAATGTACTCTCATAATAGAAACACAAATAAATAAACGATCTACAATTACTTCAACATTTAGTAAGTGCTCAACATTCTTTGTCAACAGATCGTACCTAAATTAAAATTAATTGAATAGAGTTGAAATGAAATACTAAATAAAAATTAAATAAATTTCGTAGAACAATAAACTACAAAATGGCAGCAAATCCTATAAAAGAAATAAAACGAGAGGTAATTTAAATAATTGACATAATTATAGAATATAACTTTTAAAAATTGTAAAACTAAAAACAACTTCAGCGAAACAAAAATTTAAACTGGACTTTAAACCTTTACCTTAGACAAAAAAGATAAGAAATAAAGAAAGTGTTAAACAATATAATAAACTTAAAATCATGGATATATAAATATTATAAAGAAATGTAATTTTCATATGAATAAGAAAAAAAATACTTTATTATTTATTGATAATCTAGAAACTTGGTAAATATGTACATTGGATTTTCTATACAAATATTTATAATTATAATTTTAGTATCGGTCACACTTTAGTTGACTAAGATAAGATTTCTATTTAATATCTTTAGAATTTCAATAACATTATGGTTTAAATCGCCTCATTCAATAAAACATTGATAAAATATTTTTATTTGGCCGGAAAGTACACATAAGTTGAGCAATATTGTTTTGTGTAAATTAAAAAGAAAAAGTGAATTTAAATTATTTTAATTTATTTATTTAGTTATTTACTAAAAATGAATGAAAATTGCAGTAAAAAATACATCTACATTGTAATCGTCGTGTGTGTGTTTGTTGTTGTTTTAACTTTGTTTAAAATTTTCTATAAAAGTGAATATATTGGACTTCGACCTAATTTATATATTGCTTCAGAATACTTGCACGCACAAAAATAGTGACTGCAGCTCAACAAAAGAGGTTATTTATGAAAACATTATTTATTATATTTTTCGTAAATTCAGAAAAATACTACATAATTTGACAAATAAAGTTCAAATTTGAGCCTAACTAACTTCAACTCAAACCATCCGATGTCATATTGAGTTTAATTAAGTTGCTATATTCATATACATATATAGTTGTTTTAAATCTCGAAAAGCTTTTTAAACAAATATACCTGATATATTTATATTTATAGTTAAATTCTATTAGTTCAGTTCTAGTTCAGTTCTAGTTCAGTTCTAGTTCAGTTCTAGTTCAGTTCTAGTTCAGTTCTAGTTCAGTTCTAGTTCAGTTCTAGTTCAGTTCTAGTTCAGTTCTAGTTCAGTTCTAGTTCAGTTCTAGTTCAGTTCTAGTTCAGTTCTAGTTCAGTTCTAGTTCAGTTCTAGTTCAGTTCTAGTTCAGTTCTAGTTCAGTTCTAGTTCAGTTCTAGTTCAGTTCTAGTTCAGTTCTAGTTCAGTTCTAGTTCAGTTCTAGTTCAGTTCTAGTTCAGTTCTAGTTCAGTTCTAGTTCAGTTCTAGTTCAGTTCTAGTTCAGTTCTAGTTCAGTTCTAGTTCAGTTCTAGTTCAGTTCTAGTTCAGTTCTAGTTCAGTTCTAGTTCAGTTCTAGTTCAGTTCTAGTTCAGTTCTAGTTCAGTTCTAGTTCAGTTCTAGTTCAGTTCTAGTTCAGTTCTAGTTCAGTTCTAGTTCAGTTCTAGTTCAGTTCTAGTTCAGTTCTAGTTCAGTTCTAGTTCAGTTCTTATACTTTATTCTTTTACACATTTTAATTAATTCCTAATATTATTAATCCCTTCATTTCTTTTTATAGTTCATAGACCTAACCATACCCATGCCCTGGGGTCATGTAGCGGGACGTTGGTATGGCAATCGTAAAGTTAGACCCATCTTGGCGCTACATGGTTGGCTAGATAATATGGGCACTTGGAATACTCTTATACCATTACTACCCGAACATTTGGGAATACTTTGCATCGACTTGCCCGGCCATGGTTTATCTCCAAAACTTCCCAGAGGTATTGTCTATCATGCTGTCGACTATGTGTGTGTTATTCTACGTATAATGGAAGTATATGAATGGCAAAAAGTTTCCATATTAGCACATTCTATGAGTTCAATGTTATCATTTATTTTTGCCTCTTTATATCCCAATCGTCTGGATATGTTAATTAGTATAGATGTAGTGCGAACACGTTATCGTGATCCTGCAACACAAATTGAGTTCATACGTAATAATATAGAGAAATATTTAGTGGAAGATGATCGCTTACAATTGGCAGGACAAATTGAGCCACCAGCATATACACAAGAACAATTGCTGCAAGTTATGTATGAGGGTTCCGGCAGATCTGTGGCATTAGAGAATTGTCAACATATTTTAGAACGTAATATAACTAAATCTGTTAAATATCCCGATAAATATTATTTCTCACGTGATGGTCGTGTTAAATTCTATTTCGAGTTCACTACCTCACCGCCATTTGCTGCTGAACTAGCCCGTAGAATTCACGATGTACCCTATTGTGTTATTAAAGGTTCACAGTCCAATTATATAGATGAACAAAGTACAGAAGTGATCGAAATATTAAAGAGTAAAAACCCACATTTTGAACTGCATGAAGTTGAGGGTACGCATCATGTTCACCTCAATAATCCACAAGGTGTAGCGGCTGTCATCAATCCATTTATTAACAGACATCGACCACCTTTAATAGAAAGTTGGTCTCTCAATGATGTTGTCATGAGTGAAACCATGGAACGTTGGAGTATTAAAACTAAAAAACGAAAAAGTAAATTATGACTATTACCGTTCTTTACAAACTGTGCTTTGGACACCATAGATACCGATGAGGAGTCGAGCGATGATAGCAATTTTTAATTGCGAAACAGTTTGTAAAGAGTTTTAAATTTAAGTTAAATCTTTCCTTTGTGATTAAAATAAAAAGCTCCTTTATGCATTTTAAATACATATTATGAGGGTCATAAGTCAAAATCGTGTATGTGATAATTATCCACTACTACGATTACACATAAAAAACTGCGACAATTTGCTAAAAAAAAAAATTTCGAGTGCTTATGATAGCGGATATGGTATTTTTAAACAAATTGGCGCATTCTGCAGAGCTTTATAATGCATGCTATAATGTCAATTGATAGCTCATTTAGACTGAACATTTTAAATGGTAAACAGCTATAACCATCAATATCTTTGATTGTAATAACTTATATTATAATTAAAAACATTAACATTTATTAAACTACAATATTTTTGGATGCGTTTCGCCTTAAATAATAATTAAAAGTAATATTTTTATGTTAATAAGTAATATAAAAGTTTCCTGTAAGATTGTTAGTATGTATTTTCATAAATTGTTTGTTATTTTCTTTTTTTATCTTAAAAAGTTAATTTATTTAATTTTAATTTTATAATATTTAGTAATACTTTCTAGTCTCCTAAACTTATAACAATTTAAATAAATTAATTAATCTATACGCTAATTATTATTTATTGAACCAAAAAATTATAATTCACTGTCGTAAGGCAAAAGATCAACTTCTGGGCGTAACTAGTGCTAGTTAACACATGTAGTTAACACATGTAGTTAACATATGTTCAATATATTTGGAACAATTAAATCATTCAGAATCTTTGCAAAATATAAAATCAAAACTGATTACTATCTCATTACTGCACTGTACAGCAATAAACTTGACAAGTTAGTGAAGCCGTAATAAATAGATAAATGTTACAAAATTTCCAATAATCTATCTTATTGCGTTTGTGTGGGGAATTTTTATCAATATGACAAAAAAAAGATTTATTATAGCAAAGATAATTATGTATAATTATAAATTAAAGAAAATTATATAGAAACAATTTTGCGGCAAGAATGAGAATTTACATAACTCAATTATAATTATCACAAAAAATCTAAAAATTGATTATATACTTTTTGCAAAATTTGAGGATTCTAGCTGAAATAGCTTCCCGAATGTACGAATCTTAGTATTTAATTCATATGGGAGGTTCTTCGTCTAATAAGTAATTTAGTTAGTTAGTTAGAAATAGAAAAGAGCGCACAACAGGCACAATGGGGATATAGGCGTCGAAGTAACTCGACGTCGAAGTAACTCGAAGTAACATCGACTAACCAACTAACTTTCCACCTAACGGAGGCATACTACCAAAAAAGTAACTTAAATAACTATTATAATCATAATTATAAAAGTACTTTTTAAATTGCATTTCTGTACAATTTCAAAGAGAAGTTTAATTTCTCTGATTCAATTTTATTACACAAATGTAAATATTTAAGAGAATAATTATGCATTCAGCTAATATATGTTTTAATAATAAATTATTTTATATTTAGTTTGCAGCCTCTTTAGTTTTAGTTCAAAGAACACACTACTCATAAGCGAGTTAATACTTTTCATTGATTTCTGTTGACAAGACTTTAAAAATTTTATAAAAAAAATTAACAAATTACTTAAAAACAAATACATGTTTGCAGAATTAATAAAATACAATCTCAGAGTATGATTTTGAATGTAAGTATTACTTAATTCCTATTAATTGTAATGAAAATTACAACAAAATAGTATTAGGTTTAGTTACAAGAGAAAGAGTGTACACAGAAAAAAATTACCATAATTTCAATTTATTTAAAATTTTAAAAAAATATATGTTAAATATTCTTTCAGTTTCAAAATGTTAAGCAATGAAGATATACTCATCAGTGTCCCCTGGGGCCATATAGCTGGACGTTGGTATGGAAATCGCAGTGTAAGACCCATACTAGCTTTACATGGTTGGCAAGATAATTTAGGAACCTGGGATAGACTTATTCCCCTATTACCCCAGCATATAGGAATATTGTGTGTAGATTTTCCTGGTCATGGTAGATCCTCCAAATATCCGAATGGCATAACATATCATATGATTGACTATGTGGACACAATTCTATTAATTATGAAAGAATATAATTGGAAGAAAGTATCCATATTAGGTCATTCTTTGGGAGGTATTATAGGTTTTATATACACCTCACTATATCCTCAAACAGTTGATATGCTCATACAGTTAGACATTATAATGACACCGATAAGAAGTCCTGATTACAGAATAAGAAAATTGATAATGGGTACAGAAAAACTCTTAATTGAAAATGAACGTTTAGAAAGATTAAATTTCGAAGAACCTCCTTCATATTCCTATGAAGAATTAAAAGAAAAACTATATTTAGGTTCTAACAAATCAATTGAGAAAGAAAATTGTAAATATTTACTTAATCGTAGTATTAATGCTTCTCTAATGAATCCAGGAAAATATTATTTTTCACGTGATGGTCGCATAAAATATTATCATGAATTCAATCCTACTCTAGAATTAATTCAAATTATGACTAAACGTTTGAAAAATGTCAATCATTTGGTGATTAAGTTTAATAAATCTGATTATATAGAAAATTTCATGTTAGATTTAGTTCGCAGGAACCATCTAAATATGGAGTTTAACGAAGCAGAAGGTACCCATCATGCGCATTTGAATAATCCCACTGAAGTGGCAGCTAAAATTGTACCATTTATTTTGAGATTTATGCCAGAAACGGGTACAACTACAAGAATGCAAAGTAAATTATAAATGATAATCATATTTTTTGTTTATAAAATAAAGCAATAAATAAATAAAAAAATAAATATTTTTGAAATGTATATTAAATTTTGATATGGATTATAATATTTTTCTTAGTGTATATTTAAGTGTTTTGTTTATAAAAGAGCACACAACAACCTTTGAACGAACGTTTACTGAACAATTAAAAAAACATGCTTAATATTAAGAGACTTTTCATTGAATTGATAACGCTCTTATCAATATGTTCTCTTTTTTTCTTGTTTATTAGTAGGTTTCTCTTGTGTGTATTCTTTAGTCACAATCATTGCGTCACGCGTTATCGTATAAATGTGCGATAGTAAAATACTAGTTTTCTTTGAAGTGATTGTTGTTAGTTGTAGTATACATTTAAACAATGAGCTAAAAGTTCATGAAGTATTATTAATAAAATTATTAATATCTATATATTTTTGTAAGAACAATTTTTTTTTTAAGAAAAATAATTTATTTTATTAACGCTTTGTGGCGAAAGTGTAGTTTGTTGCTCTAATTGTGTTTGTAGTTTTTCAAGGCCTCTCGTGTGTTTTAAGTAGTGTTGTAAACGGAAAAAACTAAAAAAATCGCTGAAATCAGAATTTATTAATTGTGATTTTAGTTTGAATAGTTGTGTATGCTGATACAATGTGTAGTATTGGTTTTAGAAGTTTTAAGTTTGTTGTACGAAAGATAAAAATTTTTTGATATTTTTGCAAGTTCTATAAACGGATCTTTGTTCATTTTAAAACATTTGAAAAAAATTACAATTACTTCACTTAAAAATTATTTTTACAAAATAAAGTTGCATTAAGAGATTGTTTTCAAAATTGTAATATTTGTATGCAATATACGCAACTTTGTTCTAAACAAAGGTCGTAACAAAGTTGTTTAATTGTGTATTTATTTGTAATATCCAAAATATTGATCCTATACTTACCTTTAAGTATATTTTGTTATAAATGTTTTTTATTTTATTTTTCTTTACCAGAAAATGGAAATTGTAATCTAAAAGCCTTGAGGCACACCTAACAACTAAAAAATATCCTCTCTGAGGCATTTTAACTTATTAATTTAACATAGTGATTCCTTTGAAAGCAAATACGAAGCACTCTTGCTTACAAATAATTGCTTAAATAAGCACTTACAAATATAAAGTTAAAATGTTGTTTTGTTTTATACACATATGAATTGCATATTAGACTAAGGAAAGTAATAAGTTTAAAAGCTTTGTAGCATTTTTACTCAATAATTTAACATAGTAATGACTTTGAAAGCAAATACCTATCACCCTTACTTACAAATAATTGTTCAAATATATACTTACAAGTTAAAATGTTGTTGTTAGACTAAATCTAATTAAGTTTGAAGAAAAGTAATGAATTTAAAAGCTCTTTAGCATTTTAACTAAAAAAAAAACAGAGAAATTATTTTAAAGCAAATAATAACCACACTTGCTTACAAATAATTGCTTAAATAAGTACGAAAATATGGCTGTTATTCATCAGTCGTACAAACAATAACTCCGCTTGGTCGCACAACCATGTTGTTAGTGTTGTTCTTATATTCTGCAATTCTTGTTATATGTTGTTTTGTTGGCTGTTAAAATATATGCAAAACTCAAAATAAATACATGCATATGTATATCATTATATGTAAATAATTAAAGTTATATAGTAGTCATTAGAAATTAAGTTATGGTGTAAGTAAGGTAAGTCATTATAGGTTTTTTCAAAAATTCAATTATTTTGAGTTGATTATGGGAAACTAATTCCTTTTTTTAGAATATTTTTGACTCTGAAAATAATTTTTAGTGGGTTTGAGAAAGACATTAATATATATTTTATTCGCTTTCAATCTGATTTGTCTTAGAATTTTTTTTAAATAATTTTAGAATTTTTATACCATTTATAATGCAGTAAATGTGTTATCGCGAACCAGATATAATTAAACAAAACATTTTATTTATATTTAAGATTTTTTGTGACCCACTTCGAAAAGGTTGAAGACAACATATTGTACTGAGATCAACATTTTTCAACGCTGGTAAGGTACTGAAGCCCTTTATATATTTTTTTAGCTCAAATTAAAAGTAATGACTAAAAATACACAGTTGGCTACATTGCCTTTGTATATTGTTACTTTTAGGGTGTTTTGATTAGTCAGCGTTAGTGGTTGATGTTAGACGCTTTAAAATAGATAAATATTTTGAAAACAAATAAGTATTTTTTGGAAGTTTGCTTTAAAAATGTATTTTATAAATTAAAAGAATCATATTTAATAATAACACGTATATAATGGAAACTAAACAACCATTAGTAGTAAGTATAAATATTACTAATATTAATAAAATTTATATAAACATTAATATTTAACAATTATTAAATAAATCTCATTTAAATATGACTAGTATTTCTTAACCTTTGTACTCTTGAATTAATTTAATATACATATGTCTAATATACTAAGAGAAGAGAGTATTTTAGGTTAAAATATAATTTTGAATAAATTTCCAAAAATAAAGAGAAAATTTCCAAAATTAAAATATTTACATTGCAAAATGAATTGTTGTCTATTTATTAAAAATTTTGTAAAAAAAATAAACAAAATTGTTAAATAAAAAAACGCATAAAAAATATTTAGAGCCAAAAGCAATTGTTTATACAAATTAAGATTTATAATCCCTTGATAAATTTTTACAAATAAGGCAGTTAAAGTTTTGTTTACAGATTGAAAATAAGTTTTAAATTTCTCATTGAGTTTTAATAAAGATCTACAATTCTCATTTACAGTTCGAAGATATATCCATTGATGTACCTTGGGGTCATATTGTTGGACGTTGGTATGGTAACCGAAAAGTACGACCCATTCTTGCTATTCATGGTTGGCAAGATAATCTCGGAACATGGGATCGTTTAATACCTCTGCTGCCACGTCATATTGGTATTTTATGCATTGATTTGCCCGGTCATGGTAGATCTTCAAAATATCCTGTGGGCATGACCTATCATGTTCTTGATTACGTTCAGATTATAGTTAGAATTGTTAAGGAATACAAATGGCGTAAGGTTTCGCTAATGGGTCATTCTATGGGTGCAATTGTTAGTTTTTTCTATGCCGCCCTTTATCCTCATATGATGGATATGTTAATACAGATAGATATAATAAAATCTAAATATTTCAAGGTTAACAGACAAATAGAGAAATTTAAAATAATGACAGAAAGATCTTTAATCGAAAATGAACGTATGGAGGAAATGTCTCTAAAAGAACCACCTTCATATTCATATCAACAATTGGAGGATCTCTTGCATAAAGGCTCTATGCAATCGGTGGAGAAGGATAATTGTAAATATCTGCTAAATAGAAGCATTGAGAAATCCCAATTGTATCCGGCAAAATATTATTTTTCTCGTGACGGACGCGTTAAGCAATGTGTGGAGTTACCAGGTGATCATGGTTTAGCTATAGAAATGGCTAAACGTATTAAGAATATTGCCTATATGATTGTTAGATCGGATAAGTTGAGTTTAATGTCAGCCATTGATGAGGAAATAGTTGATATTTTGAGAGCTAATAACTCACATTTTGAGTATCATAGATATGACGGTACCCATCATTTACATTTAAATGATGCTGAGGCTGTAGCAGCTTTAATTAATCCATTTATTTTGAGATATAGACCTTTAATACTGGATACCTGGACAGTAGATGATAATGTTAAGGGTGTTAATCAGCCGGAGAAGAAAAGTAAATTGTAAATTTTAAATTCATGTAAATATGCATGTGTATATGTACTTAAATAAATATTTAAATAAATTAACTAAA
The DNA here is from genome assembly GCF_022045245.1 of Lucilia cuprina. Classification (NCBI taxonomy): domain Eukaryota; kingdom Metazoa; phylum Arthropoda; class Insecta; order Diptera; family Calliphoridae; genus Lucilia; species Lucilia cuprina. Next base: position 60,646,830 of record NC_060953.1, read on the forward strand.
AAAAGTATATGTTTTGAGTTTCTGTAATTTTTTTTATTATATATCGTGTTTTGTTATAAAATTTAAAATTTACATATAAAATCTCTATAGATTTTTTGAAAAATTATAACAAAATATCTAAACTTTCATAAAATTACTAAATTTTTCTGACTTTTGCTATAATGCTGTTATAAGAAACAAACATAAAAGGCAAAATTAAAACCAATTTATTTAACTCATATATTCAAACTTTAATTAGAAATTTAAAAACTTATATGAATTTCTGCTTGTTAGTAAATAAATATTTCTTCTGGCAGCAATTTTTAACTTGAAAACACCATAAGCTATTCCTGAAATTTATTTCCTAAATTTAGATGTAATTTCTTTTCATATATTTAACTTTCTACAACTATTACTCAACACGTACTTTCACTAACTATTACACGATGTAAACATTGTTTTGAATTATATACATATACAGTAATTCATATAGAATAATTTTACCATGTGTACGTGGCTACAGCAGTTTCGCTATTTTTATATAAAGCAATGTAATAGCAATGTAATATTGTTGAAATTATTTGTGACATACAATCCTATAATTACTTTTTGCCAAATTTTCAAAAAAAAAAAAAAAAATCAACAACATGTAGTGTGTTTCCAAAGTGAATAAGGCTTACTATTTTATCTTACGATTTTCATTTCATTTTTCTAAACAATTTTCTAATTTGTAAAATTTTCTAATTCGTTGATTATGTCATTGCAAATTTTCGGTTGTTTTAAAACCACAAACAACTTATATTTGGTAATATTTAATCCTGTTGCAAAAGGAATGTCAAAGTTAGTTAGCATTTCCTTTATCACGTTCAACAAATGCTCAGGGATATATTAAACACTTTATAAACAACAGAACTATATAATACAAATGCATGTTAACACATCACTATACTGCACAGTGGGTTCAGTGTAATTGTATTTATGAAATATATCATCATCTAAGTAAGTAGCTCTTTTTCTAGACATAAATATGATTAGTAACTGATCCCTTTTGCTAGACATAACTATGTCCAGCAATTGGCTCTATTCCAACACAGAAATATAGCTAGCAACTGGCCCTATTCCTAGACAGAAATATTGCCAACAACTGGTTAGAAAAATAGACTGCAACTGGCCCATTTCCTAAAAAGAAATATGACCAGCAACTGGTCCTATTCCTATACAGAAATATGACAGCCTTATCTCACGGTGGTATTTTTCATCCACTGGGTAGACTTGAGAACGGTCCACCATCGTCCCTTTGTTCTTCAATGAAGAACTCAGGTGGCAATTTTTGTACATTAGCTTTGACCGGTCCATGCACAATTACTTTGCTGGAGTACTCGAGCTATCCAATCTCTGACCATTGGATGGCTTCTGTTGATTCGGCAACAGCACCTAGAGACGTAACCGATGGACCGAAGTACGATCCATCAATAAGCCGTAGACATTGTTCTTACTCACAGGGACACACTGTGGTAATTCTGATATGAACAGAGTATACTCTGAACATAGGACAAGAAAGGAAAATTCAATGGTATTATATGTATATGAACCTTTCATCCATCATCATTAAACTCAGCACACATTTCATTCATACGACACATTCATAAGAGAAAAACATACGACACATTCATTAGGTAAACGGGTGGGGTGAGGCGCGCCATACCTTACATTCCCGTACCATATACCCCGGGATTGCAATAACACCAAGGCGGTGGCTTCACCAAGGTAACATGCCCCCGGGGAGCTTACTCCTAGACAGAAATGTGCTTAGGAACTGGACCTATTTCTTGACAGAAATATAACAACTCGCCCTATTCCAAGAAAAATATGGCCCGTAACTCGTCCTATTCCTAGAAAAAAAATATGTCCAGCAACTGGCCCTATTCCTAAACAGAAATATGGCCAGCAACTATGCCTATTTCTGTACGAACATATGGCCAACAACTAGGCAATATGACCTATTTCTAGACATAAATGAAGACAGCAACGGGCCTCATTTATAGACAGTAATATGACCCATTCAGCAAATAACCATTTTTCTACGCAAACATATGTCAACAATTTGTATATTTTTCTCATATACATCCCATAGTGCCTTAAAGATAAATGTAAAATTACATTGCTAGTGGCAGAGTAAAACTATTCTGAACACTTAGTAAACGAATGGAAGAGTAATTTGTTGTTTTAGTAGTTCTTATGAACTACTACTTAATCAGCATATAAGTAAAATTATCATTCTAATATTCAAGCATAATACATACATATATGTATTTACACATTATTAAATATTTTAAATAAAATTTTAATTTAAAAGAAAATTACCAGCTCTTCTAAGTGTCTCTATCTAATGTATTCTATTTGTATCATTTACAATTGCTTGGTCAAATTAAACTAATTATATAGTCATGAATTATTTATTACTTTAAAGTAATTTTCTCTTAAGAAATGTGTGTAGAGAGAGATAAAAACTGTAAAGAAAATATTTAATGTGGCAAAGTTTAAAGGGTATAGAGAATTCTATAAAAAGATTTATATAAATTACTGCTAAATTAGGCGAAAAATCTAGTTTTATTCATGCAGGTCATATTACACAAATATATGAGAAAATAAGCGTGAGTTAAAATAAGCAAAATAATGTTTGATATATATTTTTTTTAATTTTCAATAATTTGTCTAACAATATGTTTTTCCTTTAATTAACTACTAACTAGTTTACTTAGTTTAAAAATAACTTATAATTTAAATAGTTCAAAGCATCACTTTAAACACCTTCCGGCATATAAATTTGTAGTTTATTCAACTTTGCTCAATTATATTTACAAATTATTTGTTAATTGTTTAGTAAAAATATTTACAAAGATTAACTAACTATTAAATAAAATGCGTAACTAAAAAGCAATTTATTAAAATAATTTAATATTCCATAAAGAGTTTTTAACTCGCACATAAATCTCTTTCAATGCTATTTTCTTCGGTGGAAACGGTGGAAGCATAATGTTTTGCCTGTAACACAGTACAAAAGATACTTTTGCAAAAGATTACAAAATATATGTATATTTTTTTGCGTTTAAGGTAAAAAAGGAAATACTTAAGCAATTAGGTAAAAATAGATTATACAAAAGGCATACATTCATAAAAGTATTGTATACATTATTGTCTGTGTAATTTATGTTAAACACTCTGATAAATTCTTTTAAGATATTTTTGTAATTTTCTCTCATACTATCAGATAATTTATTTTAAATAAATCTATTTGCATATGTTTTTGTGGCAAAAGGAATTTAGCAGTTAGAGTAATTTGTAACGATTTGTAATAGATGAAAAAAACTACAATATATGTAATAGAAATGGAAATATTTTATGTACATTAAAGGAACAGATTTTTTTTATCGAATTTTCAATCATTTAATGTATTGAATACGGAAGAATTTGTTTTTATTGTATATTTTATTTTGAAGGCTCCTCAGTTCCCTACCACTTATCGAAAATTTTGTTATGTGTAGTGTAATTTGTGAAGAAAAAATACTTGAAGTAGACATAAAAAATTATAATTTAAAGTTGATTGCAGAAAAATAATCTCAATAATATTTTTGGTACACAAATCTAGTCTGGGCGGTATCGCCGATTTAGTTGAATACAGAAAAATTAAAGAAATATGTATATTAAAATGGCTAATGAAAGATTGAAATGAATAAAACTAAAGCCAAAATATCTAAATATCTGAACCAAGAAAATTTTAGAACATATATTGCATGAGTCTGCAGCCTATCAGGGCTTGTATTCGAATATAAGAAGTGGTTCTGGTAGTTACCGGTTTAATGCTCGTTTGTCCTGTCTGTTCTATTTCTATTAATTATTTGTCCGATCTTTGTACAAAGTTTGGGGTTTCCTCGAAATGCGGCGTATAGTTCCCCTTCTACCTTATATTATGTAATCATGAAACATTTGGCTTTAAAAACCTGAAAATATTGAAATTTAAAAATAAATATTGTAAAAAATTACATACAATTATAATTTGTTTTTTTTTTACATATTCCATGAAATTTGTTACACATTTGTTTAAATAACCGTGTTTGCGTAAATAAAACTAACTATGTACGATCATAGCCGACCATATAATAACCTACAGAACCGATTAATTTAAAAATGTGTACTGTAATAATATTTTTAATAATAAGACATTTAACGTAATTCAGAAATATTTTAAGAATTTGTTAATAAAGAAAATGTGATCAAAACGTCGTTAAAAAATATTTATCGAAATCAAATATATTTTGATTACTGAATCAGTAAAATTACAGTTTCTAAAAAAGTAAAAAGTCGGAACCTTCAATACATGACACGATTTACAAATTTCAATTTGATTCACAAAAACATAACTACAATATGAAATAGTTATACATATAATGATATAAACCAAATGAGAATTATTTCAAATCATTTTATTATCCTGTAAAACCACATATGTGATGAGGTGTTGGACTTAAGTTGTTTTGTTGTTGTAACAACAGACATAGAACTGATCTTTAAAATTACATGGATATATAGACGGACAGACAGACAGCCAGACGGACATAGCTAAATCGAATCAGTTGGTGTAAAGGCAATATTTTTGGTGCTTCCAACATCACAACAGCATAGTTTATTTTCCACTGTAGTAATGTAGAGTATAAAGACATTTTTAACTCATTTTAATCCTTTCACTAAAAAGAACCACTGACCAACAAAATACTTTAACTTGTTCTAATTATTTTAACTGATGACCTAATTTTTTAAATCTAGGGAAAATTTTTTTTACTTTACACATGTACATACATATAATCTTAAAGAGTTGTATGTGATCTTTTCATCGCTGTCAGCCCATTATAGATGTTTATTGCAAATTGTTAAAGGATATGTCGTGATTGCCTTAAAACCAACAAGATATTCAACACTTTCCAAATGTCTTTTTCTTACAAAAACATCCGTCTTTTTGGTACTTCTTGTTTAGCACTTGTTCTAGTATTATGTGTCTTATTTTGCCGCTTTTACTGTTGGCATTTGTGGTTGTGTTGTCATTGATGTTGGTAAATAAGTTCCATTTTTTCTACTATGCTTTTCTGTTTTAAATTTATTCTTGTATTGTAGATATTTTACACTTCTACATATTTTGTCATGCCAAACAAATATTCCATGGTAAAATGCACAAATTCATTGTATACGTTCGTTATAGGAAAATGTAATATGAACAACAATATCAAAAGTAAAAGAGAGTGATAGAAAAGGAAAAGGAAGAAATGGCAAACAACAACAATAGCAACAATGACAGTAGTTGTAGCGCCAGCAACAAGGACACTATTGTAAATAATCGCAAACACACAAGCAAACTTGGATATAATAGAAAAACATCTGTAAAACAGTGGAACAGACTGCAACATTTAAGAAATTTAACACAATTTATTTAAAATTCTTATTTTGTATGATTAACAAGTTTTTATTTATTTTAACAACTAAATCCAAATAAGTCCACTGTGCCTCAAATATGTATGTATGTGTTAGTAAACAACATTTATTACAATGCATATATCTATACATATTATATTTAACACGCATACATAGTTTACACATACATTATATACATACGAACACATTAATAATGCTGATGTACACACATATATAAATATGTATATAGTAAATACATAAATACACATACATTCATTACATATTTACTCAACTTTACAGTATGAACTAACTGTGTTGTGTAGCCAACATTCCATTCATTCATTCATTCATTCATTCATTTAAAGATGAAGAGCCTGAGATTGTATTTTGTGTAAATGAAAGACAATTTATTCGGCTTAAAAAGGTTCATTTATTATGCCGTCTTAAAATTTAACACATTCTCTAAATGCTTTTATCCTTGAACAAATACAACAAATATCTACAACATGTACATAATACAAAATGAAAAAACTGAAAAATCAACAACCAAATCATTTGACACTAAGGATATACATATGTATATATTTTTTAAACAACAATTGAGTTTTGTTTCCAAAACATGAATGTTTTACACAGTCTCATTTATTGCCCCCTCACACAAGAAAATAAAAATAGAACTCCATAAAACATTAGCTAGTAATACAAAGAATTATTTCGCCTACATTAGAAGAGTTAAAATGAATGTTTAAATTTAAATAACTAAAGAAATGTGTTGTAAAACATATTCAAACATACATGAAATTGAATAAATTAAAGTACTTATTACTTAAAGTAATACATGTATTTCAAAAATATATATGGACGATTTCGTATTTAAATATCAATGTGGATGAGTAGATCAGACGCAAATTTTCAGTTCTATTGGTCAAGAACTGCCGGAGTTAGTTCTTTACGATTTTCAAATATAAAATAAAATTTGTTAAGATATATAAGAATGTAAAGGGCGGCATGGCCGACTTATTGAACATTAAATTTCATTATAAACTTAATTCAGAAATATTTTAATATTTTTTTAAACTTTATAAAATGGGGTTAATATGATCCTATTCACATAAATTTTGATAGAGGGATTTACATCAACAATAAAGTTTTTAACGTAGAATATCATTATGATATTAGTGTTTATAAGTGAATTTAGACTATCAAGTCATTTTCTGAATTGGACTTTGTACAAATAATAGGATCATTACGAAAATCAGCAGAATATTTGAAATTTATGTAAAAAAATTGTAGGTTTTTTTTGGAGACATACAATAATATTTATGAGCTGAAAAGTCCTATTCAAGAGGTAGGGTATAAGGGCTATACGAAATAATAGACCGTTTTTAACGATTTTCAACACACTTTCTCCATAGGTAAAAATTTGAGTATGTGACAAATTTAAATTAAATATTTTGAAAATTGCGAATTGTAATATGCAGAGCCCTAGAATCATGAACTCTTGACAGTCGTTTTGTTTTTGGTTAAGTAGATCCACTAAGGAGGAATTTTTGAAAATTTGTATATTTTTCTTAATAGTTTTCTTAATTATCTTTTAGCGATACAAGAGAAATTTTAAATGCTTCTTTATTTAATTTTAAAATGAATAGATGGGTGTCTGGTACTTTTTTCATATTTGTACTTTTAAGAGATGAAAATGTGTAACAAAAGTGACTTTGGTACCTTTTCTAGCCATTTATAACATTTTGTATAATACATTTTTTGTAAATATTTTGACATATATTTTTAAAAATGTAGTCCTTTTTGAGTGAAAAGGGGAGAAAACTGTATTTTTGGTACTTTTTTTGCATATGGAAAAACTTTTTCGATTCACTGAAGTGATCTAATTAATTAGGATATTTTAGCTATTTTAGAAAATACAATATTTTTGCTATTTTACTGAGAAGAAAAGAAATACCAACTAAGGCTAAAACGGGAAATTTAACCTTATACAAACTTATTGAGCCAACTTGTATAACATATAAAAAAAGTTAATTTGTTCACGCAAATGATGAGCTATAAAAACATTAATTTTTAATCTGCATGGCTCTGATTAAATAAGAGATGGTTCTTTGCTAACTTTTGTATGTTCTCTAATATGAAGACAAAACATAAAGCACATTAAACATTCGCGTTTCATATAGAATAAAATTTGCTTAAAAGAGTACATTTTCATCCCATACAAGGTCCAGACTAAATAAAAATTTAAAAGGAGAATCTTTTGAACTTTAACATTCTTTTAAGTTTGGAACTAAAACACTAGAAACTAATCGTAGACTGTGCCTTCTGATGCTCTATATGGGCGAGATTTTGGTACTTTTTAATTTGTACTTTGTATCTAATTTTGATTGGGTAGCGAAGCATCCAGCGTACGCTAGTTATATAATTAAAAGATTCATTTCTAATGTAATAATACTTTGCATTTAACTAATTTTAATCAATTGCAAAAAGTATTGCATCATAGTATTATATATCGATGATGTATTCCATGTTTTATTAATGACGTCACTTGATTTTTAGTATTCCATTTCAAGGCTTTAATACAGGTACGCAGACAAGTATAAAAACAATTAACAACTATTTTCATTGTCATGAACATTTGTTGAAACTCAAAAATAAAGATAAAAAAGTTGTACTTTGTATATTAGAGGTATTAATCTATTTTATACTTAAAAATAAAACTCATAAACGTTTTATTTATTTATCCCTAATATGTGTATATAAAATTTTCTAAATAAAAACTATTTTCATCTTAACATAGAAAAGTACGAGTTTTATATACACACATAAAAAATGCATTCAAACAAACTGATTTTGAAAATCTTAAACTTCCGCATTTAGCTTTTAGTTTGTTTGCGTTTTATAATTTAAAAAAAAAACGGTAACAGCGGCAAAAAGAGACATCATTTAAATCTGTGAAATAGCACGTCATATAAATACATATATATGTATGTATGTATATTTAGCAAACCGAAAATGTTCTTGAATCAAATCATCCTTTTTGAATTGCATCTTAAAAGAGGATCACATAATATTATAAATAGGCCTTATTTTGATAATAAAACAAATCAGAAATTTAATTTAAACTTTTCGAAGTAACTTTTTAGCTTGTCTTCGTTTGCATACAATTATTATCACAATTTTATTTTCGTTATATGTGCGTTTGTGATTTCTTTTTATACTCTCCACCACCAACAGTGAGATAGAGTATATGTGTACATATATAACTTTATCATTCCGTGTGAAATTTTCTTTTGATACTTAACAATGTATATATGTATATATCACGGGTCCTTATGAAATTCTAAATCGATATAGCTGTGTATGTCTGTCTGTCTATATATCCGTATGGCTCACACGCTCACCTTAAAACTTAGCAAAAGAATTCAACGATAGTAATTTGTTTTGTATATATACGAATTTTTCTCCGAATTTGTTTCGGATTTACTCACATTGCCAATAAGAGGGCTATCAATTTGTTATGGACCTGATCACAATTAGTTTCATATACATATGTATAAAGAAATTTCATAAAAATCTATAAATGATAAGAAGCAACATTTAAACTTTCACAATTTATTAAATATCTAAAAAATATTATTACAGGTTTTTATTAAATTAGTTTACAGATGAAGGGTACTGAAGATTCTGTATAGCCGAATGTATTATTCTAACTTGTTTTGTAGCCTTTTTTTACAATCGTTTTTGTGATTTTATTATGGTGCAATAGAATGTTAATGGTGTTTAGAAAACAAAGTGAAAAAACAGAATAGATAAAAAATAATACATATATGCATACAAATATACTTATATAAGACAAATGTTTGTATATTTGTATGTATGTAAATTTTTACAGACATATAATACATATGTAGTCATAAATTTAACACAAGTGTGTAGTATAGGCGTTAAAAACCATTTAAATAGAGATTTGATTACAAGAGTATAATTTAAACATTTTTTAGCTTAAATAAAGCAAATGATTTCTTTTTTTTTTTATTGCTACATTTCTTAAAAGTATATACAAAAACTTTGAATGTGTCTTTTTTATGGAAATTTAAAATATATTTTTCACACAATTTATAAAATTTATGCTGACTTTGCTAAAATGTTTACAAGAAAAAGGAATTATCTTAAACTATGCTTTTAATACCCACCATGAAAACAGATAGGGGTATATTAAAAAATAATATATATTCTGGGACTTTATTAAATTCCAGGACGATCTAGCCATGTCTGTCCGTCCGTCTGTCTGTTGAAAGCACGATAGAGTCCGAATGGAAGGATTTAGAGGTTTTGAAATTTTACACAAATATTCCCTATAACTGAGGTTTGTTTGGTATTAAAAACATTTTTAAAACATAAAATTTATCCCATTTTTTAAAACAGTTAAATTTTTTGGTTAAATTACCACCCAGCAAAAACATTCAAAACTATGTAAAATTTATTTACATCAATGTAAGTCATTGTTTTAACTTGGTAATATCAGGCAAGTACTTGCTTATATCGCTTACAAGTAATTTAAACAATCAATCAATATAAATCTTGTGAAAACCACAGATATACGCAGAAGCTGACTAATGAATTACAACGTATTTATATAACACACTATTAATAAGACATTATCAAAATTCTTCTATGTAAAGAGAACGATAAGTAGTTGTAATTGTAAGGTATGTTAATAAGTCAGTGGTTACAATTGCAAGTCATTAAAAAGTTTTTGCTGGGCAATTTTAAATGTCTTATCTTTAAGTTTTTGCTTATTGCTTACACATGTTTAAAGTAAAACAGTTTCCTTTTTACTTTATAAAAATATACTTTTGCCAAAAGTGTTTGTATAAGAAAAATGTCTTAATTTAAAATTGACACTTTGGCAATTGAGCCAAGATATTTTCTTTAAGCTTTTTAGAATGAAATATATGTTTCTTTTGAAAAACTACCATTTTCACTTGGTTTAACTAATACAAATAACTTCTGGTTTAAACAAATATGTAGAACAATATTGTCGATTGTAAAAAATGACAATCTTAAGACGTATAATAAAGGATAAATGTGTATAAATTGTTTTAAGTTTTGAAATGTTATCCAAAAGAGAAAAAAATTTTTAAAAATAAAACAAAATTTAAAAAAAAATTTTTAATCGAGATTTGTGAGTTTTATTTATTGTATGAGAATTTGCAATTCCCATAACTGATTATTATGGTTAAAAACTAATTAAATATTTTATTTCCTTAAGTTTTTTGTCCTTACTTATTCATTGTTAAAATATCCACTTTTAAACTCAATGTACACTACAACTACAAAGGAAGTGGCAATTTTACTTGAAAACGTTCTGTAAAAGCATCAAAAACTAAAAACTTTTTTAATTATATTTCGAATCGTTTTGTTTTATTCTTTGAAACCACCTGTTGTTTGTAATTAACTGGTGACGTTTTATAATATAAATGTATAGATTAAATATTTAGCCACACACTATTAATTCTGGTGTAAAATTTAAATCTATGGCATATTTAATGTGACCAACTATAACAAATTAATCAAAATTTCAACAGTTTGCCTTAAGTATTCCTCATCGATTTACACATTTATTAAGTAATTACTTATTTTCACGAAATTCTTAAGAAAACTATATTAAAACTGGTCTCATTACTATCTACTTGTTTGCAATAAAAAAGGAAATCTACTCTAATAGTAGAACAAGGACAAACTTTAGCTTTACGGATGAAATGACGTTTTTTCATGCGCCTTTGCCTCTTTAACAATATACAAAAGGAAATAACAAAAAAAAGATCAATGAAATAATAGCAGAAATAATGTAAATTAATTAAATTGAAAAATGTTTGCATCATTAAAATGAACATTAAAATACAGAAATGGAATAATGACAAAAAGCCTGCAGACATACAGTGTTTATATAGAATGAAAAATGGAAATTAAAAATTAATTTCAAAGTTCGACAGATGCAATTATTTTGAAATATATACTATATTGAAAAATTTATCTATACATATTGTGCAATTAATAAACATAATTTACAAGATTTGAAAAAATATTCTATAAACATAAAGTAAAAGTGAAATTTGTGAATTTATATCGACCTTAAGTAAGTGTTGAAGATTACAGCGAATTTTTAATTACAAATTTTATCTCAAGATAAATATTGATTACAAAAGTTTTCATACCTTTACGCTTGTAAAATATACAATATTTACTTTTAAATACTTCGTAGTAATTATTCTCTGAACCTTAAAATTTTTCCTTAAGGTTGTAGGAAACATTTTAAAGTACTCCCTACTTGTACACATTTTAAAACAAATTGTTTACACAATGAAACTACTAAAGCTACTTTTACATTATACTACGAGTAATACGATATGTAAAAATATTGTGTAGAAGAGAACGGATGGGATAGTTTAAACGCAATATAATATAATTTTTGGATGAAATTTCATTTGACTTTTTATACGTATAGTATAAAGGCCCCTTAAGTAGGGTTGTACTCATTTCCATGAAAGTAAGTGTAAATGTATAGGTCGATGCCCTAATCACCAATGATTATGTTAAAAGTATGAATTTTTTAAACAATAAAATAATAAGCGATTTAAACATTAATATTATATATGCAGAATTTCATCATGATTTTTGAAATTGAAGTTATTTATTGAATGGGACTTTGTACGAGGGCACGAACATTTCGAAAATTGGCAGTACGTTTTTACGATTTTTGTAGAAATATAACAACAATTAATAAAACTAATGATCCGATTTTAACCATTTTCAATAGCTTTCGTCCTTGACTCAAAAAAAGAGTATGTGCCAAATTCTATCAAATTGCCTTGATTTGCCATACGGACGGAAATACACACATACCTACAGACGGACGGACGGACAGAAGACGGTCAGACAGACGGACGCCAACGGACGAATCTGAATGGGTGCAGAAAAGCACCTTCGAGTACTAACCAAAATAATCAAAATGACATTTTACACAAATATGGGCTACATCAGTCCACGTTTTCGCATATTATATTTTGTAGACCATTTAGTCGTAAACATATTTAATGGCCACAATATGTGTCAAAATTTTTAGCATAAGTTAGCTAGATTTGTATCGATCCATGACTTATATTATATTTGTAATTTAGACAATTAGAATTTAATTATAAAATTTAAATAAAATTCAGTGATAAAATATCGCACTTGAAAATGTGCTCTTCCCTAATAACACTTACTCATATTTGCATTGTTTTCACTGACTTTGTGCAATATAAAGCCTTAAAGACTTGTTTTATTTAAATTGTATTTTATTATTGTTTTCCCATGATATTATACAATGCATAAATTTAATGCAGAAATATTAACTGTAGAATATTCTGAAATATATACATATACTCTTTCCAATAAGTTCACTAAAATCTTTTTGCAAAACTTAAGTTAAAAGATATCAATTTTTTACATTAATAATTAAATTACCTCAAAAATAACATTCCGAACCTATTCAGTTGATCAGAAGTGTTTTTTTACACGAACAAAATATTGTTTACATTCGATGAATACACGTACTCATACACATTTTTAAGTAAATGTAAATACGATGTGTTATTGAAACTCAACACCATGTAATGACTCAAAGTAAAATCAGTTTATATACATATTATTTTATACATATTTGTATATTTTATTCTTATTTTACATCTGTTCAACAACGCCTGAAGCATCAGCTCTTTATTGTCTACTCTTGATATATAAATATGACAACTTGAACTTTTCGAAGCGTTAACTTAACAAAAAGTTGAATGTTCGTACATACATATATTTGTATGTATGAACTTATCGAAATAATTTAAATGTAAATTTTTAACTTAGTCATCAGTTTGAAAAAAGTCTTTTTACTTAAAAATATATATTAAAATTTAATAAATATGAATGTTTACAATTTATTCATTTTTGTAAGATTATGAAATTAGTCACTTTTTGTTATTCAATCAATAAAATCGATATAAGCAATTTTATGCTTTTTGATTTCTTTCTCTAAAATTTCTTTAAAAATGCATTTAAATTTTTACTAAAAGTCCAAAAACTGTTGTAAAGCAATCAGACATTTATAAATTGCCTATAGTAAGTACCAAAAATACAAATATCTTTAAACTTTTCATTGAGTCTGTATATATAAAATAAAAACTTACATTAAGCCCTCTTGCAATGATAACAACCAACTGAAAACTGCAAACAAATGGAATAAAAATATTTGGCTCCACAAAGTTTTTTTACGTCACCAGAGAGGTTCAATAAATGGGATTATTTTGTTGTTATTTAAAGTTACAAAATATCATACACCAAGAACAATATCATAAATACTACAAATAGTATTCACTACTAATACTCATATACTCAGATTCGACTTTATAAACATAACAACAAAATCTCATGAACAATCAGGACTAAAGTGTTATTGTGCCTGTGTATACATGCACATGAGAGACCCGATAATATTTGTTATACCCAATACCACTATAGTGGGGTGGGTATTATGCATTTGTGCTGATGTTTGTAACACCCAAACTATTGTCCTATCCAAATCCTTTAAGAATATAAATAGATATTCTTTCTAAATCGATTTAAATTTGTATGTCTATCTATCACATACGCACGAAACGCATTGAAAATGCTGTAAATTATTTCATAAATCTCTTAAACAAACGTATCGCCGAATAGGGCTTTTGGGCTCATAAATATATTAAATATTCTTGTAAAGCTTCAAAAATCGGTAAAACTTATTTTTTTTTAAGTCTTAATAATACTGCTGATTCATAATGATCGGGCCTCCATCCTATCCTATCACCCATACAAATCCTCTTTAGAAATTTGACTTGATGGTCAAAATTTACTTATAAATACTAATATCACGATGATATTCTGCACAAATTAGTAAAGAAGAAGTAAATATCTCAACCAAAATAAAAAAATATAGGACCATATTACAACCCCATATATGTATATATAACCACTCTTTTAGAAAACACTTTTTTCTTAACAAATTGTATAAATATTTCTGAATTAGGATAAAAATTAAATTATTTATTTTATTATCAAAAAAATCAAGATTTATAACATAATCACTAGTGTAGTGTACCATATGTTCGGTCATGGCTATAAATTCTATATATTCTTACTTATTTTTTATATGTAGAATAGATAGGTAGGTAGGAGCTCAACTATAAGGAAAATACTATAAACTATCGGGTTTTAAAATTTTGTAAAAAAAAATTATTCTCACTTAGTTATAAGGGCGCCTTGTTTGAATTTCCTTAAAATGTTGGTAATGGTCTATTGTATCAGTATGCATGTGTATTGTTGAATTTGATGTTTGAGTGCAAAAGTTGTCTTGATTCTTTCGACTTTATTTTCATACCCTACACCACTTTAGTGGGGAGGGTATATTGGGTTTGTGCTGATGTTTGTAACATACAAAAATTTTCGTCCTATACCCACCTCAAAGTATACTAATCGGTTTAGAATCATTTTCTGAGTCGATTAAGCTATGTCCGTCCGTCCGTCTGGCTGGCTGTCCATGTAAACCTTGTGCGCAAGGTACAGGTCGCAATTTTGAAGATAATTGGATGAAATTTGGCACTCACGCTTCTTTTGGCCCAAGGATGAAGCCTATTGAAAATGATTAAAATTAGTCCATTATTTCGACTAGCCCCCATACAACCGTACCCCCCAAATAAGGCCTTTTGGCTTATAATTAATTTAAATGATCTATTATTTTAACAAAAGTCGACAAAACTTAGTTTTATAGAACTTTAGATGACATTACCGATTTTTGTAATGATCGGGCTTCATTTGACCCTATCCCCCATACAAACTCCCCTTCAGAAAATGACTTAAAGGTCAAAATTCACTTACAAACACTAATAACACTTTGAAATCCTACATAAATAATATTGAAGAAGACTTAACTCCTCCTACCAACATGTTTAAGGATAGGGCCATATTTTGCCCTACTCCCCTTTGAGCCCTCTTAATCTCTTTTTTTTGCCAAAAAAAAGTAAAAATATTCCGAAATAGAGTTAAAAAAACAAACCAAATTCTTTATTTTTTAAATAATCCCCATTTTTAACATACATACTGACTGGTGTAGGGTATCATATGGTCGGCTACGCCCGACTATACATTCATACTTGTTTTTGTTTGCAGCTGAACAGTAGTCTGCAATACTTACATATATTTATATTTACCGCTTTATATGTGCATAAAATCCTATATGGATGTGTATAAGTAAAAGTTTTATGCATACAAATAACAAATGCATGTATGCATTCAACAACATTCACTGCCACCATTATGCTTTCTGGCAAAGTGTGCATGGACATGTAAGTACAAAGGGTATGTATAGAGTATTGTATTGCTAGGAAAGTTTTCACTTTATTTAAGTCTATCATTTCCATTTCTTTTTTTTTTTTTTGGTTGGCAAACATTGTTGTCGTTGCCACTTGACCCAATTGGCAAATGTCAACAATACACAAAAATATTTCTTCATATAAATATATTTTTGTACGCAGTGTAAGTTTCAAAAGCAACTATACGTTTTTTTAGAGAGTAATATTTACAATAGTTTTTGGGATCTGATGCGTTGCATTATATGTAAAAAGTAGGTATGTATTTATGTAGGTTTGTTAACGCACTAAAATATCTCTTTTTAATTAAAGTTTTATATTTTTAGATACAATGATAATTTGAATAATTATAAACTCCCACTTAAGTTACTTACATACCTTCTATCTTAATAAATTTCTAAATAAGATTGCTTTTCTTTCACAAAAATTTTTATTTTGAAAACGATTTTATAAAAAAAAACAGACCTGCTATTGAACGTCTTTAAATTTGTTTCCTTTACTGGTCTTTTTATTATATAAAACAAATTAGATTGTTATATTTTAAAAAATCTCCACTTGTAGATTAATCAACTTAAAATTTATACTCTATCATCACTAGATGGTAGTGAACAAGCCAGTCAGTCTGGGGTTGTCGGTTCAACTTCCACCAGAGACTCTGGTCTGCTACACTACAACAGGCGTATTATCATTGTCACTCTGCTCGGTAAATTAGGTTCGAGTATAATTTATAATTGTATTGTAGTTGATAAAATGAATAAATAAATAGATAAATAACACATTGACGTATGAGTAATAGGTAATTCATACATATATTATTAGTAATCATTCGTCCTTAAATGTAAAACTTAAAATTATACATACTAGGGATGGAAAAAAGAGATTTTGTTTCAGTATCAAAAAATATTTCAGAGGATACTTTTTTAGATCTCTGAGTACTAAAAGTTTGTAATTTTTGAAATATATTTATATTTATACATTTTTAAACAGAAGTAGAATCTGCATTATATATTGATATGAATTTGAATATAATTTGATGAAAATTGCTACACAATTTCTTGCCCACGAAATGGCCTACCATATAAATATTACCACGTAAAATGAAAAATTTTATATTTGAAGCAATTATGATACAATTTGTTATATTTTAATAAATCCGGTCATATTGAAAATCAAGTCCCATTTAGCCCTATTTAACTTAATCAAAGTATACTTCTCTAAAGCTTTAATTTTTAAAAGCTAAAAGAATATACTTTCTAGAATCGTACAACACTTTACAAATAAAGTTGTCTTGGTGCTTTTATAACGTCTCGAAAGGGCACAAAAAGAGCGTTTTCTCAAAACTCAGAACATAATTCAAATCTCAGAAAATATGAGGTCAGATTTTAATTCAGCGCTGTTAAATCTCTTAGAAGCCTCTCAGGGTTTCAAATTTTTTAACATTTTGTCTCATAATATTGAGTAATTTAATACTCTAAACTTTTATTAGCTGTTTTCTAAAACTTTTATTTGATACATTTTTGATAGAAATAATTTTTGGAAAAGTATTTGATATTTTAAAGAAACGATGCATTGCGATGTATTGAAAGTTCTCATACAAAAAATTATTATAACAGACAGATTTACTACCTGTTAAACTATAATGTTAAATACTTAGTTAGTTTAAAAGGAGGATGTATATACATCAAATCCTAAGAAATACTCCTAGGCCTTCTTAACCCGTGTCTCAGGTGGAAATCGTGGTGGGTTCGATTTCCACCGGACTACCAGACTAGAGCACTAACCACTAACCTACAGGAGGCCACGATAATAGAATATTGAGATTGTGGATCTGAAAGTATCAAATAGGACTCAAGGTTCTTTTGAACATCAAATAGAATCCAAAAAAGTCTCATCGTATCAATTTTGCCATCCCTGATACATACAATTCGTTTCCAACATACTGTCAAAAGTTTATCAGTATGTACTTATTTTAAAGCTCAGACTATGTTCATTGTCTTAATAATGAATACTTTCGCTGTATTAAATTTATTTACTTTGCTAAGTTTTAACGTAAGATAAATCGATTTAAAATTTCCTAATAACATTAATAATGGTGGTGTGGCCTCCTAAGGAGAAATTACGAAAAATATTTAATAACGTATAAGTAATATGTAATTCA
This sequence comes from Lucilia cuprina, assembly GCF_022045245.1. Classification (NCBI taxonomy): domain Eukaryota; kingdom Metazoa; phylum Arthropoda; class Insecta; order Diptera; family Calliphoridae; genus Lucilia; species Lucilia cuprina. Next base: position 60,664,869 of record NC_060953.1, read on the forward strand.
TACATATATTATTATTAATCATTCGTCCTTAACATGTAAAACTTAAAATGACACAAACAATTTCCTATCTATAGTTTATCAGTATGTACCCATTTTCAAGCCCTCACAATATTTATTGTTGTAAAATTGATTTTTCAATACTTGTACACTCTTATCCGGGTATTGCAGCCCCAGTAAATATTTGTCTTTAGTTGATATTTTTAAAGCCAATAGTGAAATAAATGGCAAATAGTAATTGTGTAGGTTGCAGTAGTTGCAACAATGAATACGTCTATTTCAAAAGAGGTTTTGTTGGTTTAGATCATAGAAATAAATTTGAATTTGTTCCCTCTATGTATAGTTGTAGGCATTTTAGTTGTCAAAAATGGCGCCTAAGGAATAAAACGCTTTAAGCAAACATTTATCAACTTTATTGATTGTGCAAACAAAAAATTATGCTGCATTGGATTGACTTAAACAATAATAAATAAAAAAATCATTAAATATTTGGATGTGGGAAAAGTAAAGCATACATTTTGGTAAAATGTTCTTTTAATTACCACATGATTCAAGATTATGGCATATATTTCAGACTTTGGATCGGTTAGGTTTCTTATATATTTTACAATATAAGAAATACTTCTGAAAATGAATTTAATTTGTTTGGCCTAATAATTACTTAATACAAAATATTTTAAAGTTGATCTCTTGTTTTTTTTTTTTTTTTTTTTTTGTAAAATAATATTTTAAGCACGAATAATTCATTAAAGTATTGACTGATAAAAACGACAAACGGATTTAAACAACTTCTAGCATATATACTTAAAACAAATCTTGTAAAATGTAAACGTTTTATTTATATTTGAGTCATTTGTTCTTCTATTTTTGTTTTTTTTATACTATTTTTGTAATTTTGGCAAATTTTGTTGCCTTTGCCACATTGGCAAATGTTAGCAATACCAGTCAACCAGCCAGCTACCCAAACAATTGTAAAAATAATAAAAACAACCACGTTTACAACATCAACAATTTATAGCAAATTGTCTCGTTGTTATTGGATACTCAGTGTTCAATAATGTTCAAAATATTTTTGTGGACATTTAAAACAAAAAAAAAAAAGAAAACTAGAAAAAAAAGGATAAAATGTTTGTTGAACCAAATAGTAGAAAAATGTCAAATAATAATTGTGTAGGTTCCGCAAGAGATGCCACAATTCGATTTATTTTTTGTTGTTCTAAAACTAAGAAACAAAATTTGAATTTATTTTTGGGCTGTCCAATGTGGCGCCATATAACTGTTAGTGTAAATATGTACATACACATGTATGTACTTCTATTTGAAAAAGATTATTTTTATTTTAGAAATAAAGTAAAACTGGCCAAATTTTTCAACAATGACCATTTTATGGCCTGCAACTTTGTACAAAATTAAAATTCATAAAACGAATAAAGAATAAATAATTTTTTAAAAATTCTTTTTTAAAATTAAGTATGTGATAGTGCTATTAGTATTAATACGAATGTTATTTATAAATATTACATACTCTCCTAAAAGGGGTTGAATATGGGCTTTTAAGTCTTGAGAAGAAAATTTTCTTTGAAAACTCATTGTGTGTTAAAGTATTTATTAAATGGGATTTGAATATAACTATGACATTATCTAGAGAAATATGTATTATATTTTGCTTTACGTAACGAAATTTGGCAAAAATATTATAAATGTTTGGTTCAGAAAATGGACAAAATATTTTTATTGAAACAAGAAAAACTTGGATGATAACCTCTAGTGCTATAGTTCCATTTTTGGGATTCTTTGCTACAAAGTGTAAATATTATAAGTAAATATTGTGTCTTGTTCTTTTTTCTTTTTACGACCAACTGTGCTATTAAATAAAAGTATATTCTTTTTTTTTGGAAGGAACTCTGTTGTTAGTTTCATCAGACGATCTAGATATTGATATGTTATTTTTTAAACCAGGGTCTTATATGTAGACTGATATTTTCTTTAAATAATCTAGCTTTTTGCGTTTGGACTCTATATATGGATATATTCCAATATATGTATATTGTTCTTGAAATATCTTAGCAACAACATTTATTACCAAGTAAGTAATCCAGACGACATCTATTAGTTTTTGAGAACTATGTTATTAGATGAGCAATTTCAATTGAAAGTTATTTTTGCTGAAATATAATAAATATTTTTAAATCTTAACAAATAAAAAACTGAGAATATTTTAAATATTTTTTTACATAAATACCGGAAATTTAGAATCTATGAACACTCACCTAGCCCGGTTAATGAAGTACAAATTCATAGCTTTTACTGAGCAGCATTTCTTTTGCAGCCAGAATATATTAATAGGGGAGCGTATGATTAATATTTAATTCATAATCAAGTCATCATACATTAATCATACGTTTAGGTTAAAAATTTATTATTAAAATTTAACAACTTGGGAATGATACAATTCCGTATATAAAATCCACGAATAGTGATTAAAGAAGAATTACATCCAGGTTTCTAAACATATTGAAAGATAATTCATGCAATAAACTCGGTTTTTAACTACAACAAGCCCGATAGTTTATTTATTCGGAGTTTATGTATTATATATTCTTTTAATCTAACCTAACCAAACTATTTATACCTAAGTTTTTTCCAGACATCTGGGTCTATGTACCGGAATGATTCGGCGGCAAATATTCGGCCATGGGCTGTCAACCACAGCAAGATCAATATTTATACCCACACAAGTCATATGTAGATGTGAAATAATCTTAGGTTTACTGTCCATATTTACCTTACACCTACTGTAATGCATGTTTTTTGTGGTGTGTCGTATGGACGTTCCAGACCAATTTAAGAATTTCGGCATTGATTTGATAGAGAATTTTTGCATATTTTACCAATAAGAGCATAATTTAGCATGATTTGACTTTTGTAGCATATCTATCATATTTTACTATTTTAGTGCATATTTTAATTTTTTTCTTTATTTGAAAATTATTTTTTCAAAATTTAATCTTAATTTTTTTTAAAACTTAAAACTTATTTCTATTTCATTTTTTTTAATTACTTTAAATTTTTTTAATTTTGTGTGTAAAACTTGAACAGGATATAAATGAAAGAAATGTGTTCAAATTTAGTCTTTTGAAATTTGTTTTTTTTTTGGGAACATAAAACGGTATTTTATTAAAGAAGAAGATCAATCAAATATCAAAATATTGTACCTTGAATTATGACATTTTCATTACATTTTTAGTTAAAAACTAAACAGAAAATTTATTTTTAGAGCATATTTTTAAAATTTTAAGAGCATATTTTAAGTTTTTTACTGCATTTTTAAGCGCTTAAAACTCTTTTTTAAAGCATATTTTCGTTTTCCCTGGTAATGACAAGTAATGCACAGGATAACTTAAAAATAAAGAAAAAACTACACAATCGCACTATTTCGTACATTTCCTTATTTTTATTAAATAAAAATGTTTTTAAACATGTCATGTTTCCCATTCACATGAACTCTTTGTCACACTTAATGAAACATTTATTTTTAGTAGGTTTTCCACTTTAGTATTTTTGCCAAGAGAAGTCGTTTAATCTAAACGTATATTTCTCTTAGGTAAACATTTAAAAAATGCTTTAATAATATTTGAAATTATATATAATGTTTATATATGTACATGCAAACATAACTTTATATCTTTGTCAGAAAACATTTTGTTTTGGATGTTACCGCTTGTATCAGTTACCTATAAAAAAACGATGATGAACAAAATATTTAAACCAATAAAAGAATTTAAAAAAATGAAATAAAGTTGTATTTGAGCTTATATTAAATATGACTTCTAAATAAACACCAAATTTGTATATGGCAATATAGTCACTTTAGTCGCCTAATATAAAGATTAAAATAAAAACAATTCTACCACAATGAAAATTCTTAAGCCTTCTAAATGATTGCTGCATTTAAAAACTTAAAATGTTCTCTCTAGAATTTTCTTCAGTGAATGCAATTTTAATATAAATCCATTTAATACTTAAACTGAATTAAATAAACTAAACTAATACGAATAACACATATATGCAAAATACATACATGTTTGTAGTATATTTAAGTGTTTATATAAGAATCTATGAGTAGTTTTATTATTTGCATAAAGTTGTCCTCTAAGCGTTTATGTTAATCTTTTAAGTTGTTGAAAACTTGACTTAAAATTTTCTTATTGAAGTTTCTTCAAAACATGCATATGCATACGTATAATTTAAATCTCTTAGATTTATTTTCAACTTCCATGCCAAGTATGTATTTTATTTAAGTTGCTACATATTATACAAAGAAAAATTTGCAATAAATTTCAATTCATGATTTTTAATTTAATATTTCCTCTTATCTAGCATTTATTTTGTTTGTATAAAGCATTTTTAATTTTTCTTCACAAAAATCATTTTTTTCATCTTCCAAATATGTTTCTTAGAATACATTCTTATGATATACTTTTTCGTTAAGAATTTTTAACAACTTCTTAGACATAGTTATAACTGAAACAGAAATTTAGTATAGTTCTAATGAACTGTAAAATATTTAATAGTTCATTGAACATATTTTCAGTTGACTTCACTGAAGACTCTCAAGAATGCATGAATAGAAATTCTTTTTTTACAAAATAAAGTTAAGAATGCTAAAAAAAATAGAAATTCTTAAGGTGCTAATTAATGAATGATTTCATGTCTTTGGTAATTTGTATTTCTAGGAAATGTTTAATGCGAATTTTTTTATTTATTAAATAAAAAAGTTTCGCATAGTATTTTATGCTTTTTTTTGAGCAAAAGATATTGCAGAATATTTTTCCTATTTTTGACAAAAAAGAGATTTTTAAAAGACGGCTTATATGGAAGTAGAGTTAAATCAAATAAAAATGTTTTTAGAGGAAATTATGTTTAATTCAATGTTATTCGTGTTGAATTTAAAACTGTTATTAGTGTTTATAAGTGAATTTTTATCTTCAAGTCATTTCCTGAAGGGGAGTTTGAATGGGGGCTAGGTTTAAATGAAAACCGATCATTACAAATATCAGTAGTGACATTTAATGTTCCATAAAAATTATTTTTGCCAACTTTTGTTGACATAATAGAACATTTAATTTAATTATGAGCCCAAATGCCCTATTCGGAAGGTACGGTTGTGTGGGAGATATTTTAACCATTTTCAATAGGCTTCGTCTGGGACAAGGAAAGCGTTTGTGCCACATTCCATCCAATTATCTTGAAAATTGCGACCTGTACTTTGCGCACAAGGTTTACATGGACAGCCAGCCAGACGGACGGGTATAGCTTAATTGATTAATTTTTTCATTAAATATCCCAAGCGCATCCCATTATAAAACTATTTAGCCCTTCAAGGATATTGTTTAATATTTGTTCTAAGCAAAAAGGCCTTATTTTGAAAAAAATAAAGAAAATAACAAAAAAAATTTAAAAAATAATATTTTTTGAAATAATGAAGAAAAAGTTATCTGAAGTTATTTGGACTATTTTTGCTAGGACCATTAGGTGAAAAGTAACACAAAATTAAATAAAACCTAGTATGACCAAAGTGTCCTATTTTTTGACCCCCCTGGCTCCGACAGTTCTTGACCAATGAAGCTGAAAATTTGTGTCTGGCCTACTATATCATAGTACTACCAGTATCCGATTTTTAAAGTTTATTCACTTGTCACCAAATTCCCCATATGCATTAAACCGTTCCATTGAATTTTATTTCGATATCTTCTTTTGTTAATTATTTACGTACATTTAAATTATTCTAGTTTCTCAAATTTAAATTAGATTAACACTTCCACGCATTATATAAATTAGCATATTTATCCTTTAATTCTATGGAATTAATATCAAACAAAATACTCATTTACGTAGATGACTGTAAATAACATAACAAAATCAGCTAATTAGAAAATATTTTCATTCTATTATCAAATTTCAAATAAAATTTAACCGATCAAATACATATCTCTTATTAACCATAATAAAGTCATAAACATTAGCTCATCATTATCTAAATAGTCAATATTAAACAATTAATGTAACAATAAAATAAATACATAATAAATTCATAATACACCATGTTCACACACCAATCAGTTAAATTAAATTATTACCTGTCAAACAGATATATTTATGAACATAAAATACTACCTGCATAAATGGTGATAATTAAAAATCAGTCAATTATAATGAGCCAAGTGACATTTTTAATTAAATGACTGAACCTATGACTATAAGAGAAAATGAAATAATCTTGTCATCAACACAACGTAAAAGAATAGTTAAATGAACATAATTAAAATAAATTTCCCATACAATTTTTCTATTGTGTTTTTTCATAACATTTCTTATTAATGAATCTATTTTGCTGACACACTGGCCTTTTGTAATGGTTGTTAGTGGAAATGTGTCAAATCTTAAATATTTAAGATTAAAATTGTAGTTATATAAAAGTATGGTTAAGGCATATTAGTAAAAGAAAATAATGCTTCACATCTATTAGTTGACACATAAGGGGGTTTTTTACACCACAACCGCTGCTGCTGTTGCCATTTAATCTAAACTAATGTCATACTCATAAATCCTATTAAAACTTCATGTCTGCCATATTTCTCAATGCAAACATACATAAATATGTATGTGTGTATATATGTAAATATTTGTAGCAAGTTAAAGTAGTAGAATAAAACATTGGTTGTTAAGAAAATTAAAATAATATTTAATGTGGCATGTTAAGTAAATGATGCTTTGGGTTTTTTATATTACTTAAGGGAATAATCAACATTTTTTACAAGTGATTTATAATGTTTAAAAAATATAACAAAATTTGTTTAAATTTTTTGAAAAAAAAAAACACTAAACTTGAGAATATATTTTAATAAAGAAAACCAGAAATAGAAAAAGAACTTTGACATTTATCCCTGTTTATTTAAATTATGCAAAATGCCCACAAATGAATCATTTGTGACTTTGAAATACCTTTTTTTTGTTTAAGCCTAAAGGAAGTGAAATAAATGTGTATGTATGTATGTATGTATGTATGTATGTATGTATGTTATGTAGGTATATGCAAAAGTTTCGAAGATTTTGTTCAATGAGAGGTAATGTGATTATAATGGACAAAACTATTTACTCATCATATTGTAATATGGATCTTATTGACTAGCACTAGTCCCATATAGATTTTTGAAGTGTGTCTCAAAATGACCTTTAAGCTGATAACTAGAAATTAAATTTTTAATTTAAATTTTTTGTAGAGCGTTTTTGATTCAAAAACTTACTTAAATTTTTTGGTTAATTTAAAAATTTTAAGATTATTTTGACACTTAGATGTAATCTAAATGCACTGAAATTTAGGTCAGAAATACTTAAAAAAAATTTGAATTATTTTTCTCGTATTTGCGTAATATCCCAGGAAAAACTTACATTGAAAACTAATGAGTTAAAATGCTAATGAAACATCTTTTCACTTCTTCTCATTATTTTAATAGTGTGATAAATTTGGACACAAGTACTTCTACGCTCGCTTGCTAAGAGGGAGTTAAAGAACTACTTACAATTTCGGTCACAAAAAGTTGTTTTGTTTTCAACAGTAAAAAAAGAGCCAGTGAGTTAAATGTTGAATTAACTGTACCATTGCTTTCTATTTAATTTTATGTCAAATATTTTTTCAGATGCCATTGTTTTCTTTTTTGTAAAATACAAGTGGGAACAAAAAAGTTCCGACTTGTAGTGAAATAATTAGTGGAGTAGAGGGCTCATTTTGATTTTTACTAATCTTCTGATTCTTTTTTAAAACTTGTTCCGAATATTTCTCCTTTTATATTGGTTAAATAAAAACATATTTTATAGTTACCGGAACTGCAAGGTAACTAAACATTTCAATTTCAAATTTAAACTAATCAAAGTCTCTCTAGTCGCATTTGAAATAAACTTTTATAATTAACTACTCTCACTCGAGTTGACATGAATAGTTATGAAAGAAATTTGAAAAGGTTTAAAACTTTAACAGTTTCTAGAAACAGTTACAAACTCCTGCTTTTTATTGAATGTTTTATAATTTAAACATTCTTCCAATTAAAATCATCAAACAGCTATTGTGCTTCAATTAAACACTATTCCCTTACTACAGCTCAATTAACACTAGCACCACCACTCCCACCACAGTAAATTTAGACAGCAGTATTTTAAAATAGTTTAATAAAAAAAGTACACACACACTAGTACTTTTGATTTACAATGAACAAAAAGACATTTTAATGAGTCGCATTCGTGCTCAATTCAATAATCATTTTTCCAATGATACAAAATTCTGCTCAACCAAATTTGTTACGCAGCAGAACCCTGAGCAAAAACAATTACAAATGTAAAAAGTAAACTTTTCAATTTGCTAATTAAAACTAATTAAACGAATTCTGTACTCATGACACATGAAGAGAGAGTAAGAGAATGGTAGGAAAAGTTTGCTGGCTGTACTAAATTGTTTGTATTGTAAGTTTTTTTTATTGAAAATCAGCATTGGGGTTTTTCATGCTGCTGACTATTTCAAGGGCATGACTTTCATTTTATATTTTGCAACAGAAAATCCCTTTTTTATACACTACACCACTATAGTGGGAGGGCATTATACGTTTGTTCTAATGTATGTAACACCCACCTTAAAGTATGCCGATCGATTCAGATTAAGACATGTCCGTCTATCCATCCGTCCGTCCGTCCGTCTGACCGGGTGACTGTCCATGTAAACATTGTGCGTAAGGTACAGGCTAAATTTTTAAAGATAATTTGATGAAATTTGGACCAAGCATGTTTTTTTCACAGGCACGACGCCTATCGAAAATGGTTGAATTCGGTCTATTATTTTACCTATCCCCCATACAACCGTACCTCCCGATTTGGGCTTTTTATATCATAATAACGTCAAATATACTATTATCTCTCTAAAAATTGGCACAAATAAGTTTTATATGAGTATAAATGATACTGCAGATTTTCGTAATGATCGGCCCTTATTTAACCCTAGCCCCCATACAAATCCCCTTTATAAAAAATGTCTTAAACATCTAAAATTTACTTGTTTTTTAAGTAAATATTTTTTCCCAAATTTACCAAGGATCGGCCCCTATACTCCTATATAAAGACTCATTTAGAAAATTTTGTTTTTATCAATAAATTGCTCAAATACTTTTGAATTTAGGTAAAATTCAGCATAAAAGTTTCTTTTTTAAAAATAAATAATAAATAAATTATATGGTCGGCCATGTCCGACTATACTTTCCCACTTGTTTATACTATTTCCTTGATACTGTGTATTTAAATATTCGAATGGCTATTAAAACGGTTTTTATTTATTTTCCATTTTTTTCTTGGTTCTAAGAAAATAAAATTGTTCATCATAAAATATTATACTTAGTTTTTGTCTGTATTTGCTTTTGAACGGAAAGTTGTTATTAAATACTGCAATTTAATGAAATCAACAGTTGTGAGGATGCATTTTAGGAAAAATTTAAGTATTTTAATCCATTTAATAACTTTACGGGCAATAGCATATGAAATAGATTATGTACTGATATTGTGTTTGTAAATAAGCTCTCGATATTTATATAACTTTTTCTTAATCGCTTTATCCTAGTTGAAGATACAAGGTTATTGATTTCAATAGTCATATGGTCGATCAGTTTTTTTCTTGGTTATCTTATATTACATAAAGTATATTTATGAACCCTATATCAGGACGTCCTGGACATGGATATTATATTTCACATAAAAGAAATAAAGAAAGAGAACTTTTTTTTTTAAAATTATAAACGGTGTGTCAGATTCTAATAAATTTTCGTAAATTTTCTATAAAGAGAGAAATATTCTATAATATATATAAAATTTTCTAAAATTGTAAAAATAGAGAAATATTTGGAATTCTTATTACAAATTTGTTAAAACAAAACAACTTTTCAAAAATTTTAAAAAATAATATATATTTTTTATAACAAAAAAAATGTAAAAATTTTGTTTTTGATATTTTTTTTAGAAAATTTAAAAAAAATATATATATTTTTTATAAAAAAAAATTTAAATTTTATTTTTTGAAATTTTTTTTATAAAATTTTACATAAAAATTTTAATTTTTTATAATTTTATAATAAGAAAAAATGTATAAATATCTTTTAAAAAAGAGATAGAAAAAGATAATTTAAAAAAAATACTTTATCAAAGTGAAGTTTTCTACAAAAAAAAAATTTTAAACAAAAATTTTCATAAAGGATAAATTTTCAAAAATGTTAATAAAAAGATTAATTTTTAAAAAATTTCTATGAAAATTACCTTTAAAGAAAAATGTTATAGAAATGAGAAATTTTGGAACGATTTCTATGTTGCCGAGTTTAAAGTTTGAATTTGAAGCACCAAAGACCTAGGGACAAACAATTTAGAAAATGCTTAATTATTTCCCTCTTTCTTTATTTCAATACCACTGTGCATAGTTTATTTTGTCTTTATACTTCGTTTATTAAATTATCGACATTTGTCTTCCCATATTTCTTTGTTGACAAGGTTGATTTGGATAGTTAACTTTTAGACAACGCATGTGTTTATAATTTAGATTTCAACAACGAGTTTTGTCGTACGTATATACATACTTTGACAACGGATGTTATTAAAAAATTTTAAACAATTTGGTGACAATTTGATATCAGGTGTGTAAGTATCTTATTCCCTCTGTTTAGAGTCCAAAAATATATCAATTTCTTTTGAATATGTGTCTTAAGCTAACTGAAAATGGATAATGGTAACCATAGTTGGGAATCGATTAAAAAGTGTAATATTGGGTAAACAATATGACTTTTTTGATTTCCTCAAAAATTCTGCTATCAAAATAATATTTTTTTTTTTTTAACAAATCTTAAATTCTAAAAGGAAATAATCCTCTGTTAAAAGCATTTTCATCTGTGTGTGACTTTAATTTTTTTTTTTTTTTTTTTTTGTTTTTATGAGTTTATGCTACACAACTTGACAAGGTTATTGTTTTTGTAGTACATTCTGCTATAGTAGCAAGGATAATAAACGTTCTTTCCTAAATATGTAACAACTAGAAACATTTATTCAATATTCGTGGGAAAAATTTGTTCCGAATCTGCATATTTGTCCGTTTTTTCCCAAGGGTGGTAATTTTGAATATTATTCAAAAAGTCGAGAAGTTTTTCATGTAAGCATAAAATTATCAGTTTAAAAAAAACTGATTCTGTGCTAATATTTTAGAAGAATCATCCATAATAAACAATATTTTCCACATATTAGTCTCATCCTTTAATAAGTTTGTAAAGCATATATCTTGTAAAAATGCATTAATACTAATGTAAGGTATATTTAGTTGACTCACTACCAACACAACATTATGATGTTTTAGGTGTTATTTATATATGGTTAGAGGCGTATGTTTTTTATGTAAAATAATGAAGCTTATTAAAAATTAACAATGTTTTTGTTGTTGAATCTGTTACTTGTGTTACACATTTCTTACGAATAAAATGTAGAAAAAATTGTAAAAGCAAACAAACAAAAAAAGAAATTTTATATGAAAAAAATAATATGACACCTGGGTTTTGTAGAACTTTTTTAACTAACTAATAAAATAAATTGAAGAAACAAAAAAAAAACTAGAAAACATGCAAAATGTTATTTTATATTGTTTTTTTTTTCAACAAAACAACCAAATTAATTTAAAAGCAAATAATAAAGCGTGTAGAAAGTTTGACTTTATATATGAAACGAAATACAAGTAGGCACTAGAAAGAAGACCCTGTAACAAATTTTGAAAAGGGTTTTAATTCAATAGCAAAACAGCAAAATATAGTGAAAACTTAAGAAGGTCTAATACATTGTTAAGCTGACTTAATTAATTTGAATAAGTGTTGGAATTTACTACAGCTTACAAGAGGTAAATATTTAATTAAGCTTCTATGTCATATTTTTTGCACTTTTTTACAATAATTTTGGGAACGACAGCAAATAGGGGTAGAATATAAAAAACTTGTATGAGTTTTATTAATTGAAAGGTATATAGAAAAGGGTAAATTGGGTACGTTATAAGAGTAATTAGAATTTTTGACAATTTAAACCTACATACACATTTATCACACCGAATATTTTCTATGACGTCTATAAAATTTATTGTATTTTCAGGCAAAATTTTATTATTCAACCAATATTATTTGTTCCTTTAACACACTCAACACTTTCAATGACATCTTTCAAAAGCATGAAGCAAAAAAAAAAAAAAATTATGAAAACCATTTTTCACATTTCATTGTGGAAATTCTTTCGCAGTCACTTTGCCAATGTCAATGATTCAGGTTAAAACAGCGAGTATGTTCGTTACGTGTATTGATAACAACAATTTTTATAAACGTTTTATGAATATTTAATTGATTTTTCCACAACTGTGATATAATCTGGAAAATATTGCGCCATACAAATATACATATAATAATAAAATGCGTCAAATCATTAACACAGCATCATTTACAAAGAGCACGTCGAATGCTATAAGATTGTAGGGTTGGATATACGCAAACATATGGCACTCTAAACCTGCTGTTTTTAAACAATGTTTGAAATTTGGTCCTTTGTAGCATCTGGGGTTGATATCCAAAATTTATGTTTTAACAATGTTGCAAGTAAATTTTCATAAAGCTTCAAAATTTTTATCGAGACCTTAATCGTCTTTTAAAACGCTTTTTCTATATTTTCTGGACTATAAAACGTCTAGTAACTCTGCCAGTTCTGCTAGTTCTTAGTTGGATTATTTTTATTGAAAGCGTTTTCTTTTAATAAAAAAATCCATTAAAATTTTAAGATTTTCAAAAAATTTATTCAAAATAAAAAGCGAAAGTAATTTTTGGCAGATTGCTCTAATTTGAAGTGAGTACAAACTGTTACAAATATTCCCATTATATAGACGTAGGGTACAAAAAGAAAATATACATATATATGTTCTTTTCAAAGCAACAATATACGTAAAGAAGAATTGAGTTCATGTTGATTCTGCAGCAATCAAATATTAAATTGTTTTATATAAATATGAGAAACTCTACATAAGTTATTAGACTGGCTTAACAATTAAAACCACACTAATGTAAAATTATTTTTGAATCAAAAACTATTTTTAAAATTTTTAAAAAATTGAAAAAATATATTTTTTTTATTTTTATATCCTTAACCTTTAAAGAGTTTATCATTCTGTTTGTAATTTCCACAATATAATATTTCGATTTGAAAAAGTCAATTAAGCCATGTCAGTCCGTCTTTAAAAAATTTTAAAGATCTTAATCAACGTTTATTCTACCAAAAAAAATTTCGCTATGTTTTCTATTTAAAATCAACAAAATTCGACTATAAATAACGGAGAACTGCTTTGATAAAAAAGCTAAAACAATAAAATATTTCGATTTGAAAAAGTCTATTAAGCCTGACATCCGTCTTTAAAAAAAAAAAATTCTAAAGATCTTAATAAATGTTTATTCCATCAAAAATGATTTAACAATGTTTTCTATATAGAATCAGCAAAATCCGTTTATAAATAATGGAGATATGAACAACCTCTGAAAAAACTGCTTTGATAAAAACACAAAAACAACATTGCTTCTTGTAAAAAAATGTAATTTAAATAAAATTTTCTAAGCGTATGATTTATATTAATCATACGCATAGTAGGTCTCCTTTAAAGTAATAAATCTATTAATCTTAAATGATATATAAAACTATTATTTATTAAAATATATTTTCCTAATCAATTTATTCTAACGTGATGACATGTAAAAAATCTATGCCAAATTGTTTACAATATTTGGGTCCAACATAATACACCTGTGTAGAATACACTTACATATGTGACTATATTTGTCTATAAAGACTATAATATGATTAAAATAAAACAAAAAGAATATGTGTAACTATAGACAATACAAAACATTTTAATACAGATTGCATGAGTTTAAGGACATGACATTGTAAAGAACATTGTATTGAAAATACGTGTGTATAAATATATCAATCACATGAGTATTGAGATACATTTTATGAATTGACGTAAATTCATTTCAGCGTCTATTCATCAAGTTGGAAATCTTGATTGATTTTGATGTTGAAAATTTTTAACATTTTTAACATTTTCATCTCACTGGTTTTGTAAAACAACAAGTGAAAGAAAAGCAAATATTTTACGAAGCCAAAACTTATGTTTTATTTAACTGTGTCTTTTTAAATAAACATTTTCTTTAAAACTTTATAATTTTATGTGTTTCTGAAATTTTTGGAATTGTTTTCTTAATTAACTAACTAATTTATACAATACGTTTTAGTTAATTCCACTCAATGTTAATTTAATTTTGCAAGAAACTTAATTGCTAATTAGAACCTTGTATTTATGATAAATATTGTTAGGATTTAAAAGCTTGTATGTATTTGCATTGAATTAAATAATCTGAGATGAAAATTATTTATAAGAAGTCAAAATTAATATAAATATGTACCTAACTAGACACAACAACTATTATTTTAATATAGGAGACTCTCATTAAATATTTAGCTTTATTCAGCATAATAACTTTATAAATTTGTGATAAAAATAACTTATAATATGATAATCTATCAGTCTACTTCTTATGAATTTTATTCCCACCGAGACTGGCCTATAACTAACGGCCTACGACACAGAAACATAATATAAATAATATAAAAATAACACTCAATATATTCATGCATAACATAGTTACAAGCAATGCAAATTAACCCACAATTATTATTTTACTACAAATAGAAAGTATTTAAATTATTTAAACTTTCCATTACCACATAATTTAATACTAGCGAATCTTAAACAATTCCAAAATTTATACATGGTCTGGTAGATTTTAAGAAAAAATGTTTTTCCCTCAAATTACCAAGTGTCATCACTTTAAATGTTGATGCTCCTCACTTTTTCTTTTTTTTTATTTCATTTTACTATTAAAATAATTTTTTACTTTACTTTTGATATTTTTTCTTTGCAGTGACATTTTCGTCCGTTTTCTTCTTGCAACAAAAATGAAGCATTGTAAAAGTGTCTTCATGTAAAGATTTGATGAACATTTCATAAAATTGTCAAGAGACTTTTAAGATGATATATAAGACAGATTTACAAACATATGTAAGTATATGTTAGTATGTTACATGCATGCAAGAGTGCATACATACTTATGTATAAGTCTACGGTGTATAAGTCTACGGTGGTTTAAAGTTAAATACGAACTTAGTTTTCGGTACCCACTATCATAGTTTCTAGACATATATGAGGGCTATGGTCTACTAGACAGACTATAGACTAGACTACAGACTAGACTTTAGATTAGACTATAGAATATAGACCAGACTTTAGACTAGACTATAGACTAGACCATAGACTAGACTAGACTATAGGCTAGACTATAGACTAGACTATAGACTAGACTATAGACTAGACTATAGACTAGACTATAGACTAGACTATAGACTAGACTATAGACTAGCCTATAGACTAGCCTATAGACTAGACTATAGACTAGACTATAGACTAGACTATAGACTAGAATACAGATTAGACTATAGACTAGACTATAGACTAGACTATAGACTGGACTATAGACTAGACTATAGACTAGACTAAAGACTAGACTATAGACTAGACTATAGACTAGAAAATAGACTAGAATATAGACTAGAATATAGACTAGAATATAGACTAGACTATAGACTAAAGGCAACGTTTTCGGTTTTCAAAACATACTTTGTAAATTGTGTATTATATTGAACCTAGAGACATGAAATTAGATATATAGAGCCCCGATTATATGAGATCATACAAAAAATTACTTTTTTGTTCTTTAATAGGTACTGAATAGGATAGAGAGAAAACGAATTGCAGGAATTTAAAGTTTTATGGAGCGAGATGAAGATGGTGTGCTGTAATAAATTGAACATTATGTGAGAACTTATAAGAGGACCTTTCGGTTTTTTAAAACGTAATGGTGAAGGGTATATCAAATTCGGCACAGTCGAATATAAATCTCTTACTTGTTTTATTTGCATTTATCAGTTTATGTAAAATAATCTATTATTTTGTATTAATCTTTAAAAGAAAGAAGAATATACCAACATATCTTATTCGTTCATGTTATTAGATGCATGTTATGTCAATGTGTCTAGACACAGATAAAATACGCCTCTACATATCGAATATCATAAATATTTTATGTCTATCAGAGAAAAAAATATTTATAAGAATTTCTTTAACATACGTTATATACTTAAGGTGTGAATTTTTTCAGCAATAATAGATTTAATCACATCATTTCATGTAATATGAAGTTAAAGTACAAGGGGATTTTTTATAATAAATGTATTTCACAGTACAAATGTAGTTAAAGATATTCATTTTATCCCCTTAATAATAAACTAAATATACATATAAATACTGAAAAAATATATATTTAATTATAAAAAATGGGACTACCTTATTGCAAAACCATACAAATATTTTGGATGCACTCTAAATAAATATGTACATATTTTTATATACAAAACTATAAAGAATATATAATTGAGGACGTTACAAAAATAAACTAGATATAAATTAATATATATTTTTTTTTAATTTAAAAAGTATCAAACGATTGCTGTGAATTTTAACACTTCAGGACTTAATTTAATTGATTGAGTTTTAGAAAATATTATTTAAATTAAAATATAACTTGTATGGTCTTGAAACGGAATGAAGTTATTGTTAATTATTGAATAAAAGCAATTCGATTATAATTTTTTTTCTATAATTAAATATAGCATTTTTTGCATTTAAATAAATATTCGTATGTTAACTAAATTTCATTATGAAACTCGTTATGCAATAAACTTAAAACTAAATAATATTTCAAAATAGCCCTAAATCATTTTGTTGTTTAAAGGAACCTTAACATTTCATTATAATATAAATGCAACAAAAATTTTCTTTTCGCTCAACTTTGGTTTCACTTGGCACGCATAAGTCTTGGCATAACAAAACCCATGTTACGTTTGCACTTTATGTACGTAATGCGTGAAATTTCATGAATATAAAATTGTATTTCTAATCTCTTATTCTGTGGAGGACAACAGTAGTTAGATTGATAATTTATTTAAAAAATTAAGATAAAAAGGAATATATATTATGTATAACTAATAAATAAAAAACCTTTTATATACGAAAGTGATTTTTTAAATTTTTTAGGTAAAACACATTTTTTTTTTAAATTCATGTTATATTCTTTCGTTTTTATAATTTATTTTTTTTAACAAAAAAATTGTACAAAGTTTCTTTGATGAAAGTTCTTTTCCCTTGACAGTAATATTGTATTTAAAATATTTCTTGTTTTAACTTTTATACAATACAAGTATCTTAACAGTACTTACAGAAAAGTTTAGTTTATCGAAAATATAAGTTTAGTTTTTGCAAATAAGTTTTTTTTTTCTGAAATATTGTTAAATTTTCACATAAATTTTACATTGTCAAAATACACTTAAAGAAAATTCCACACTCTTTCAAGAGAGAAAATTTAGTTGTTAATAGTTAAACATAACTGGAAATAAACGGATTAGCTTATAAGTAATAAAATAACCTAATCTTTAGTTTTATTCTTACAAAACTTTTTCTAAATATATCTTAATAATTTTTAGTACAAAAATTCCAAAACTCATCAAACGAAAAAAATGTGATTTAAAAGTGTACATTTATTAACTAAATTTAAGGGTTAAAAAATCCATGATGATTGTACACAAAAAAAATTATCGGTAGTTTATTTTCAATTAACATGTTTTAATTTTCTTTATTTTTTATTTAAACAAATTTTTATTTGTCTTAATTATCTCGTTTTTTGAAACTGTTTGAAACTAAAGTGTAAAATTTTGATTAAATTTTTAATTAATTCAATTAATTTTTTAATTGATTGAAAAATTTTTTCTGGCCTTCTTTTCCATTTTAGATTTTTTTTAAATATTTTATTTTAAATTTTTGTGCTAGCAATATTAGTCCATAAAATTTTAGGCATATAATATTCAAGTTTCTTTACAATTTATGAAACACTTTATATGTTAAATTGTGTCAATAAAGTGATATTTTTTGAAAATGCTAAACGCATTGTTAAAGGTCTAGTATTCCTTTAACGTTGTGTGTAATCGATTAATAATTTGATTGTTTGAATCACCATCTTAATTGATTTATAAAAAATTCTCTATCAAACAGTTTAATTTATTTGATTAATAATTTAATAAAAAATCAATTTTATATTTATTAAATATTTAATTTATACAATTAATGAATTAATCAATTTTAAATCTTGTCTCAATTATTGACATTTATTGTTCTGATTAATTCATTATTTGGAAAAAAAATATATATTTTTACTTTTTTACAAATTTGGTAATTGATATCATCATTTTGGTTATAGGTGCAAAACTTACTTGATACAATTATTTTGATAATTAAAACTCATTTTCAGTTTTTTCTGTGTAGTAACTTTGAAATGACTCGTTATCGCAAATTATCACATTATTATAAAATATATATATGATACATCACTCTAGTGTTTCTGCTGATGTTTATAACATCCAAATATATTGGTTCTACCTTAGAGTAGACCAATAAGCTCAGAATCACTTCTTTTAAGCTGAGTATAATATATGTCCGTATGTCACCTTTTGTCCAGGCAACAGTTATCAATTTTCAAGATTATTTAATAATATACAAAAAAGTAAGAATCATTTGATAGTAAATATTCACATCTGAACACAAGAATTCAACATTTGGCGTTATCGAATCCTGTATACTCTTAACTATAATGTGATTGAAATAAGTTTAATTTTATAAAATTTAGACATACATATTTATTATTTCCCATGACTTTAGCAATAAAAAAACAACTACAATGGCAAATGAAACATAAAAAGGTATAATAAACCACATTTTTAACATAACTGCTCACTGCTGTAGATTAACATAAGGTCGGTCATGTAAAACTGTTAATTCTCACTTGTGTGTATATTGAAAACATAATAACAATTTCAAACATATCGTAAAACACTTTTACATACATGCCTTTACTTGTCTCTCAGAAAAAGTTTCAAAAAAAAAACTAAGAATGAATTAGAAACTTAACAATATTTCTAAATACATTCAAACTTTTTACTTACCCAGAGAATGTAATCATATTCAATAAGGAGCTACTTATTTAAAAAGAAAAAGGTGACCGATGTTAATTATTTTTTACAGCTTCGTCTCCGGTACCATAGGAGATCATTGAACTTTCCAAAATTGCGTAGTTTGATTACAAGGTTTACAAGCCATATTCGAAGGTTCAGTTGTTTGGGGTTAAATAATTGACCCGGGGCGGATCAGTAGGCAATGGAACAATAGAAGATCATGTACCAAATTTCATTGAATAATATTAAAATTGCGGCCTGTAGTTTGATTACAAGGTTTGCGTGGAAGGACGGACATAGCTTCATTGACTCCTACCTACTAAATATTACTTTTTATCTTTAAAGAACTTAAATTTTTTTATTTCGATACATTTTCACTATATATGTATATCCAATAGACAGTAAAAAATGTAAATGTTTTTCACACAGTTAAAACAAAATAGATAAAATCAAAATATTGCTTTCTTTTAAAAATCTTTTACAAATAATTAGATCAAGTATATAGTTTTCAATGTATATAGTCACCCTTTGTTGCACGATCGAATACCAGCACAAATAGTTACCAACTTAATTTGTATTTAGGCCTTTTATGTAAAAACAAAAAAAAAAAACGACACCAATATAATAATTTCCAAAAATGTATGTTTTATTCCGAGAACAAACAAAAAGGTATTAATATGTAAACAAGTGTAATAAATCTTGCATAAGTATAATTTCTTAATAAAATATTTGAATAAATAGGGTGGTAGTGCGGAAAAATTTAAATTTGAATCCCAACAAAGACTCTAGTGTGTTACGCTACAACAGCAAGGAAACTTATTATTTTGCCTTTTTTAAATCAGATTTATCTATTTTAAAAGGTACACATATAAATTAAAATGACACTGTGGCGTATTGGCATTTAAGAAATTTGTTTTGTACTCATACGCCACAGTGTCATTTTAATAACATGTACTTCAACAAAAAAAAAAAAAAATAAAATAATAATAAAAAAATTTGCACAGACAAATAATTTGAATACATTTAATATGTTAGCATTTTATATACCTACTATCAAATCATAACCTTTAAAATTAATTTTAATTTCGCAAGGTGGCCCTATTTATTGTTCATTTTGGTATTTACAGTAATGATATTAATATCGCATGTATATGTGTTGCCTTTAATTCTTAGGATAATTTGAATGAATTTATTTTAAATTTTATTGACGTATTTTAAGAAATTTTTCAACAATTATTGAGTAAATAGTTTATCTCTAAAAAGAGTATTCTCAATTGTGGACTGATCCTTATAAAATTTTGGCATTTGCAAAATTTACCCACTATATATACATTTTAAGCGTAAGAGTATTATTCAGAGAGAGTTTACTTCGTGGTAGGGTTTCTCATCAAATATTATAAAGATTTTAGTGGCAATAACAATTGTTTTGTCATTGTTAATGTGATTTTTGAAAAGGTTCTTGATTTGGATCCAATATTTCTATACTGGTATTTTTAAATCAATTATGATCGTTGTAAATTGAATTTTCTTCATATAATAGGGTTAATTATGGACCGTTCCCTTAACAAAACTTGCTTATTTCGAATTTTATCACTATTTATGCTTCTTACAGTCAGCTATAAGTGATTAAATTATTTTATAAAAAGATCATTTATGGGAGGTAGGGTTAATTTTGGACCGGTCCTTAAGAAATTTAACAAAGAGATTTAGGGACTATTCCTCTAGTTTTATATTGAAAACAACTTATAAATTCCAAAAATTGTTATTGTTTTCAATATAAAATGAGAAAGAAATGTTCGTTTGCATTTAGAGGAACGTGCAGTTAGTTTTCTATAAGACATTTTTATGTCCAATTTCATTTGCTAGACTGATACTTTTAGGCCAGTTTTATATGTTAAAGTAATTTTCTGAAGGAGGCCTTACTTATTATCACATTCATTATCATATATATTCTAAAAAATTGGTATTGTATAAAGTTTTGAACCATAGCAATATTGATCCAGATTTACTGAATATATTTTTACTAAAGGTAATACTATCCCAATATCTAACACTTTCTAATAAATTTCATAATTTCTATGTTCATTAGAAAAAACTTTTAAAAGATGTTGATTTAATTTCCTTTTACACCATTTTGATACATTAACTAACAAAACCCTTTTCGAATGAAAACCATCATCTTATCATTTAACACTTGTCATAAATTGTTTGGTCTACCACCTAAGTTATATTTTATGCAATTTTTGTTATCGTAAGTTTCGACACTTAATTCATCGAAATTCTTGGAAAATGTTGTTAAATTTCTTTCATTGTTTTCCTGCCTCTTACCATTAGTATCTCTATATAATTTCACTTCTCTAAAATAAACGAATATCTTTATGTATCTATTTAGGTTTATATAAAATATTACCTGAATAGTTTTTCTTAAGTTTTGTTATATTGTTGTTACCCAACCATCATGTTAACCTCCTTTATACTTTTTCGTTTATTTCATTTTGTGGTTGTGGTCGTTGTCTTTAAGCCATAAAATGATTTCTACCACATTTGACAACAACTACATACAAGCAAGGTTAAGTCAATGAATGAGAACTATTTATATTGACATACCGACAAGGGAGTTTCTCACAGTAGTTAGTTAGATGTTAACAAAGAGTATATAATTTACTAAAAGAAGTTTTAAAAATTTATTATTTAAAAGAAAATGACAAAAATAAACAAAACTTTTTGAGAAGTTGATCTAGAATAGAAAATTTTCCAAAGGAAATTGTTAAATTAAATTATCAAAGATTACTGAATTATTTATGTTCAAATATTTCAAACTCTGTTTTTAGAATTTTACCCAATAACTCCTATTATGTTTCCATTCACAAAAACTAGAACTTTTTACCACTGTGACTACTCATATCGTTAACTAAAATTACCCTCCCTTATAGTCCTTAATCTAAGTAATTGTTAGAAACTTTGTACAAAATCTTATACAATGATTAACTTTAAATGTACCACAGGAGTGTTCGTTCACCTTTTCCAACAATGTTGAGCAGGTTGACGCTTGCACTAATGAACCATCATTCTATTTATTTCATTGAAAAGCTTAAAAGAAAAACTTTGAAGTTTCACCATTCATTTCTTTCTTTTTTCTTCATCTTTATACATACACTCTTTACTTTTTTTGACATTTATTGGCAAGCTAAAGTAAAATAACTAGAGTGGTTGGTTGCTCTTACCTAACGTCTATGACAGTTACCAACAATTGTTAGTTGCTAAAGAATTATATAGAGAAAATAAAACGGAAAATAAAAACAAGTAAACGAACTACAACTAAAACCACCAACATGTCGGTTGTAGGAAACTCGCTTGGAAAAAATTGCATTAAATTACAAAAAGTATTCAGGTTATAAAGTAATAATTTTTATAACAAAAGTTTTATGTAGTGGAAAAAAATTATCCTTGGACAAAGGTTAATCTACAAGATAAAATATATTTAAGGAAACTGACTTTTTAGCCAGGAACAAGTAAGAGTAGGAAGTTTGGCTATGACGAATTGCATATACACGTCAAAATATTAGAAAGTATGAGTATTAGTACCTTATTAAAAATTAAAAGGTATTTTACTGAAAATATGTTGAATATTATTTAAGGCCCTATCAGACGATCACACTTTAAGTACGACAAGTTTAATGAAAAAGTAAAATGAAATTCCATCCGTATGACAAAGAAAAGAGAATAAAATTCGCTTGATTTATATTTTTTGTATTTAATTTATAAAAATTGTTTATAACGAGAAAAAAATGGATCTGTACCTATTTGAGTAAATTCCAATCCACTAAAAATCTCTTTCTGTTTTGTTTTAACGATGTCCGTCTATCCGTCAACTTTAACGAATGATACCTCAGTAATTAAATTAAATATTGCAACAATTATAAAAATAAGAATATTTGTACAATAAAATGTGGATTTTTTAAATTTATTGTTGTATCAAGATTTATGTGATGATATCTCGAAGAAAAAAAGATACGTCAGATGCTAAGCCTGACATTTTACAAATAAGTTTGGCTCGAATCTGACTGTGACGAATGTGACAGAGAAATTTTGAGGAAAAGCAACATTTGTCGGTACGTGCTATTTAAAGTGTAATATATTTTAAAGTTTTAAAATTTGTTTGGATAATGTCATAATTAAGAAAGATATTTTGAACGACATTAAATTTAGAAAAAAAAATGTTAAATATTTTAACATCGAAAAAATGTATTGCAACATACATAATGTAATATTTACTTTCAAAATTTAAATCAATTTACTTAATTAAAGTAAACTTCTTCAACACTTTTAATTACTAACATGTACCCAACAAATCATATGTAGCAATTGAATTTAATTTTAAAAACTTTATCTTAGCTACAACCCAGTTGTAACAAAAGCAAAATTAAATAAACCTTTGAAAAATATTACGATCTTAACTAAAGATAATTTTCTTTTTAAATGAAACACATTGCGGTTGTAAACCACGAATGTAAATTTTCTTATAAGAAAGAAAAACTTTTATAAAAGTGCTACTAGAATGACGTATTCGCATAAAGAGTTGTAGTATAAAATACGCATGTAATTAGTTTAAATACCAGCAAATAAAATATATTTGAAATTTCAAGGCAAAATTGTGGAAATATTTATAAAAGAAATAAAGCAAACCCCAGTAGCATTCAAGTTTCAAACAAATTATATAAACTACTTTTGTAATAAAGTAATAGATTAGTTGAAAAATAGCTTAGTTGCAAATATATGTATGTATAATAAAAAAAATATTTCTTAGTTTAAAATTTCAATAGTTTTTAAACCTGCGGCATTTCTTTTATGTTTAGCTCTCATATGTGTATGTATACATGTTTTGTTTTCGCTTCATTTAAGTTCAAATAAAGTTTTAACAGAAAACCACCTCATTTAACAGTAAAAAGTTAAATTTAATAGTTGTAATTAATTTCATATTTGGAGTAAAATTTTAAGTGTTTTGCGTGCTTTTTAAAAAATTTATACAGTAATAACAGGGTATTCTAATCTTAAAAACTATAAGCTTTATTACAGGTTATATAATAGTATATAGTCAAGCTTATAAACTAGACTATAGTCTAGGCTATAGACTATAATATAATCCACATTTTGGACTGAAGTATAACCCAAACTATAGCACTGGCTAGAGATCAAGTCAAGAGCCAAGACCATAGACTAAATAGTTTAGTCTATGGTCTTGGAAACTATAATTGTGAAATTAAGCCAAACTATAGATAAGACTTTATTTCAAACTAGACTAAACTATAAAACGAAATATAGACTCGACTACACAGAAAACTTGAGAAATCTACAGACTATAGCCCAGATTGAAGACTAAAAGAATAATCTTGACTATATTATTAACTAAAGACTAAATTACAGACTTGATTATATGCAAGACAATAGACTAGCTAATAGTACAGGCTTATACTAGAGCCTCCTACAGACTGTAGACTACACAGTAGCCCTTACTAGAGGCTGACTATATTTCAGACTATAGACTTAAAAATAGTATACACTATATCACTAAAAATAGTACACACTATATCACTAAACTAGACTACAGTCCAGTCTATAGACTTGACTGTAGTCTACACTATATAGGTTTGTTTGTGGTTAGTATTTAGTTTGAAAGTTTTTCCAGTTTTTTAGTCTGGAGGACGTAGGTTTGAATCCAATCAGAGACACAGGCAAAGGAGCGTACAACAGGACTTGTAGAGGTCTAAAAGTATTCTTTGAATTTGATGTATTATACCACTACTATACTAGGGATAAAGCTACATTCCTGACTATAGTATAAACTACACAAAAGACATTAAACTAAACTAGACTAGAATCCAAATTATAAAAGAAGATTTAAATAAACTCTAGAATAGATTCAGTCTTAAGACTAGAAAATAGACTAGATTACTTATAATCAATATTATTTATTCTAATAGTTACTTCGAACTAATTTTTAGAGTCCAGGGTTTTCTTTAGTCCTGTCTATATAACATAGGCTAAACTTTATTTAAAACTATGATTAGACCATATTTCATATAGTTTTATATTAAACAATAACAACTTAAGCCCTATTTTCCACAAGTACAATCATTCCAGTGGTCTTTAATTAAATCAACTACTATATACAATTTTAATTTCCAACATTATGTAAAACATTGCGTGCTAAATTTTACATAAAAGAAAATTAAAGAAATAGTTTCAAATTGATGTATAAGCTTGATTTCATTAAAAATTTGTTTTAAATTATTACAAGTCATGTTGAGAAACATATAGCAGTTGCAATTACTAATTTGTAACATTTACAGCAATTTACATGGAAGGTCAATTGTAATTACATTAAGAATACATACATAGAAGAAACATAAGTGAATGAAAAATATTTAAATATTTTGCTCACTTACGAATTGTTAAGGAAATTGTAATATGAACATTAGGGAAGTTTTTTTCTTCTTTATTTTCAGAAAAAGAAATTTCTAATTTAAAATCTCTTAAATTTAACTTCTTACGAAGTTATTTGCATGTGTATATAAAAATACAACATTAGGAAGGCATTCCCTCTCTTTTCAAAAACATACAAAAGTTTATTCTTATTTTGCCAGTTAAACAAATAAATAAATACTGACAAAGTTTTAATTCATGCTGAAAATGTTAATAAAATACATTAAAGTTTTTTTTTATATTTTGTTTTTATTGTGTAGTTCTATTTAGTTTTTTGCTTTCATTCTCTCTTTTGTTGTAGTTTTATTTCATCAAGTGGTTGTTGCTATTTTTAAACGTGGTAAAATAACAATCCTTTATACTCATTCATTTATTCACACACACCCCCAAACTCCTTTCTCTTTATCATAAACTAAAATGCCTGAAAATATGCTTTACTAAGTTTCATAATGTGGGTTTAAGTTTCATTATTTCTTGTAGTATTTGTATATAAGTATGTGTTAAAAGGGCTAGTGGTCTTTTATGGAGTTGTGGCTGTAGAAAATCGTTTTCAAAAGAAACTAATAAATTTTAATGAACTTCCGTTTGTTGTTTGCGTTTTTATTGCTATTAATTCATTCATTCTTCTTCATATACTTCAGAAAGTCCTTTAACTTGAAGTGTTTGATTATAGTAGCAAGTGGAACTGGTCCATGAGTACCCAGTAGTACTAAAAAAACTTTATAAAACTAATACTAAAGCTCTGACAAAAACACAATTCTTACTGTTGCCTAACTACAGGGTATTTTGCTATTAGTGAGCATATACATTAGGATGACACCGTTAAAATGGAGACAAAAATTTTTAAAAAATACTTTTTATTATTGACCCGGAAATTGAGAAATCGTATTTTTGAATGAACATCAGCCTCCAACTTTAATTTTCGTTCTACCATTACATACCCAGAAAAAAACAGTAGTGGGTTGTACTTACCCTACAACTTATTTTTCAATCACTACCACTTACCGCCTGCATTACTTTGAAGTACTCTAGTATAAAATAGCTAAACAGTTGTGCAGTGGAAGATCGTTTTACGGATAAACCATAGTCTCTGATTCATATTCTCGCTTGCACTTTTTATTATTATAATAAAACAACTTAGTTAGTGACTTTTTTGTAAGCGAAATTGGAAGTACATCTTTAACTCCCTATTTGTAAACGAGCGTATAAGTACTTGCCTCCGATGTCATCTTTAAAGAGCTTTAATTAGAAGTTTATCTCATTACTTTTCAATGTAAGTTTTTCTTGAGTACAACGTTCATATTCATGCAACTTCTAGTTTGAAACCACTCTACTATACATACATGTATGGCGGTATTTCAAACAAAACCTTATTTCGCTCGTAAATTCATATAATAAGCAATAATGAAATGATGTTGAAAGTATCAAATGGCAAACATTGATGCCGTCGAACATATTGGTTGGTAACATATCGTAAAAAGAATCAAATATCTTAGCATTCGACTAACAGGTTACTTTCCTTTATAATGTAAACAGCAAATATGCCAATATGATAAAAAGTTCTCCAAAAGATTTAATACCTTTAAATAAATCATGAAAATCATTTTGTCTGAAAATGTTCTAGAATCTAGATTTTCCATAATTATTACCACCAAACAGACGGAGGGAAATATAAATTAATGAATATATGAAAATACAATAATCCTTATAGTACAAAAAAAACTATATATTTAACCTTCTTTTGCAGGATTATAGCCTTTAGATTTAATGATGAGATTTGTTGAATTGTAATAGAACATCAAACGGTTGATTAGATACATATGTATGTAAGTAAAATCAGCTCATAAAATGTACAAATATTAATACCATTGTTAATAATTGCGAATGTTGTGGCTCAAATGAACCGATAGCTGAGTGGTTGTGATGATTGTGTTAAACATGAAAACTAATAATATTTAATAATAGTAATAAAATTGATATGAATTCAATAATAATCTGTCAGACATAATTAATATTTAGTAAAAGGTTTCGTGTTCTATTTCGTCACACAATCTTACAATTTGAAATGATATGTGAGTATTTTTGTTAGGATTAAATAGGTTAGAAGTAGGATTATACATATGTGTATGAAATATTTAAATATATAAATTTAAAGCTTTAAGAGAAGAAACTTTAAAAATAGAAACTTTAAATACAAAAGTAAATACAATAAAAATCAGGATACCAAAAAGAAGTTAACTCTTAAATATTGTTTTGTCAACGGAAAAGTACAAACTATTGTTTGTGTTCTGTTCCTTGTACTTAAAAAATATATTTATATTAAATACCTATACTCTGCATACCCTTATCACCATATAAGTAAGTCCTTTTTCAGAAAATAATTTGTTTGCAAAAAAATTGGTCAGTTATTTCAGAATTATGTTAAAACAAGTATAAATATATCGGGCATAGCCGAACATATGATACTTTACACCGGTCAGTATGTTAAATATGGTATGCATGTCAGTATTTTTTTTAACTTTATTCCAGAATATTTTTACTTGTTTTTGGCAAAAAAATAGATTTTTTATATGAGGTCTCAAGGGGGAGTAGGGGAAAATATAGGCCTATCTTTATAAATGTTAGTAGAGGAATTAGCGTCTACTTCAAATGTTTATTAATGTTTATAGATGAATTTTAACCTTCAAATCATATTCTGACGGCAATTTTTAATTCGGCAATTTCATTAAAAGTTTGACGACTTTTGTTGATATAATAGAACATTTAATTTAATTATGAGCCCAAGGGCCCTATACGGGGGATACGGTTGTATTAGGGCTAGGCGAAATAATGGACCGATTTTATCCATTTTCAATAGACTTCGTCCTTGGGCCAAGAAAAGAGCGTCATCCAATTATCTTAAAAATAACGACCTGTACCTCGTGCACAAGGTTTACATGGACAGCCAACCAGACCGAAGAATGGGCGGACGTGGCTTAATCGACTCAGGAAACGATGCTAAGGCGATTGGTATACTTTAAGGTGGGTATAGGACGAACATTTTTGTATGTTACAAACATTAGCACAAACCCAATATACCCTCCCCACTAAAGTGGTGTAGGGTATAAGAACAACACAAAATTACTTATGTTAAAAAAATAATCCACATATTCACATTTCTGACGACTTTGTTATTCTTATTTGTCTTCAGGAAGTTATCAATTATTTTAAATTATTTGATACAATCCAAATGGGATTTGTTTGTTTATTTTATATTCTACATAATAAACACTGTTTTCGATTTATCTGATAAAAGTATTTTTGTATGTTTGTAGCATAATTTGTCTAATTTTTTATTCATGACATGCATGAAACATTTTTAAACTGATATACTTAAAACTGAAGTCATTAAATTATTGGAGAAATAAAAACGCCTTTGAAAATGTCATCGATAAGGAAATCCATAAAATTTCATCATTTATTGATGACTTAATTAACATACAATACAACGCTAGGAAAACACATACCTACAGACCTAGGAGACACATACATATGCATATATACGTATATTTCAAACCTACAGTTAGAAGTGATAAGGGAATAAGTCTAAAATAATAGTTTTAAAGAAATGCTTGTATATAGTTAGTTAGTTTGTTAGTTATTTAGTTATTTAGTTATTTAGTTATTTAGTTATTTAGTTATTTAGTTATTTAGTTATTTAGTTATTTAGTTATTTAGTTATTTAGTTATTTAGTTATTTAGTTATTTAGTTATTTAGTTATTTAGTTATTTAGTTATTTAGTTATTTAGTTATTTAGTTATTTAGTTATTTAGTTATTTAGTTATTTAGTTATTTAGTTATTTAGTTATTTAGTTATTTAATTATTTAGTTATTTAGTTATTTATTTATTTAGTTATTTAGTTATTTAGTTATTTAGTTATTTAGTTATTTAGTTACTTAGTTAGTTAGTTAGTTACTTAGTTAGTTTGTTCGTTAGTTAGTTACTTTGTTTCTCATACTTATTGTTTCTAGTCGACTTATGTGGTTATCACTGTCTACAGAAACAATCGTACATACAATCGTGACACATTTAATGACAGCATGCCACCAGAATCATCATTACCACACAACACATGTTGTCATTATAACTTGCAATAATTTAATTTAAATTTTTTGAGTGTGTCGAAAAATTTTATCTGAATGTATATGTTCATTAAATTATTTTTATTGTTGCTACTAGATTTATATCAATAACTGTTAAGCCTGCTTCAATTTTATTGCTTAATTTTAATGTGTCAATACGTGTTGCAACAATACAATTTAAAATGAAAATTTAACAAACAAAGGAAATTCGTGCAGAAGATAAATTTTCTTAAAGGCAATGAAAATAAAGTTTTAAAGATAAGCGAATTTTATATATACTTTGAGTAAAAAGTATCACCCCCAATAAACTACATATATGGATAGCTTACAAAAATACATTTTATCACATTTTTATACCCTACAACACTTTAGTGGGGAGGGTATATTGGGTTTGTGCTGATGTTTGTAACATAGAAAAATATTCGTCCTATACCCACCTTAAAGTATACCAATCGGCTTAGAATCATTCTCTGAGTCGATTAAGCTATGTCCGTCTGGCTGGCTGTCCATGTAAACTTTGTACGCAAGGTACAGGCCTATTGAAAATGGTTAAAATCGGTCAATTATTTCGACTAGCCCCCATACAACAGTACCCCCCAAATAGGGCCATTTGGCTTATAATTAATTTAAATGATCTATTATGTTAACAAAAGTCGACAAAACTTAGTTTTATAGAACTTAAAATGACACTACCGATTTTTGTAATGATCGGGCTTTATTTGATCCTATCCCCCATACAAACTCCCCTTCAGAAAATGACTTATAGGTCAAAATTCACTTACAAACACTAATAACACTTTTAAATTCTACATAAATAATATTGAAGAAGACGTAACTCGCCCTACCAACATTTTTAAGGATAGGGCCATATTTTGCCCTACTCCCCTTTGAGCCCTCTTGTCTTTTTTTGCCAAAATAAAAGTAAAAATACTTCGAAATAAAGTTAAAAAAACAAACCAAATGCTTTATTTTTTAAATAATCCCCATTTTTAACATGCACACTGACAGGTGTAGGGTATCATATGGTCGGCTACGCCCGACTATACATTCATACTTGTTTATAATTAGACGTAATAATTCTTAATATTTAAAAATAATATTTAAAGAAATGCTTCATTAATTCAATATTTACTATAAAATTTATAAACATGTTTTTATTAACAACACAGAATGTATAGCTTCTGTACTTGAAATGCATTTCAAAACATATCAATTTGTTTTGATTTTTTTTTTTTAGTTTGCAAAGCAATTTTAAATAATTTGTTCATTTTGTATTGAGTTTTACGTTAAGCCAATTATTCAAGTCATACAAAAAATATCTCCAGCAGCTTTATTATTAACACTAAAGGGGACAAAATTTAATTGAAACCTACAATTAAAAATGTTAAATATATAGTTAAAATATGAAACTGTTTTTTTTTTTTCTAAGTTTTATTATAACCACTAAACTATTTATTTATTTACTTAATTTTTACTTTTGCAAAAATATACCATGATTGTTTTCAATATTTCACACTAAATTCACTATTATTTAAAATTACAAATTCTTTCTCTATTTTATAAATAAATATTTATATCCAATCTTTAAACAAAATTGTATACATAAGTTTTTATGAATGAAAGTGTTTTTTATTTAACACTATTAAATACTAAAATAAATACCAAAATATTACAATAGATTTGTATTATTTTTATATATTATTATTGATAATAAAGTGGTCTTGTAATAAACATGGAAAAAGCCATGAAATGGTTGCAATGGCAGATTTAAAAATCATTTAAAAATATATTTTCAAAATACCCAACAAACTGCAAACCATGATTTTAAATATTATAAAAATCTTTTTCTGGTTTCAAACAAATTTCTTTAAACAAGTGAAATTTTCACAAAATAATTTTCTAACTGCCGCCTTATCTAAATGAACTCTGTTTTTATTGAAAAAATGTGAAAAGTATTTGCATTAAATGGTTATTTCAAAATAATTGTTATTTACTTTATATTATTATATGACTTGCCAATACATATATATATATTTTTTTTTTTTTTATTTTTTGCAATTTTAATAAAACAAATTAGTTTAAATATTTTTTAGCATTTTAAATATTTAAATAAATAGCGATTAAATGAATATAAAATTTTTGTATCTTTTATATTTAGTTGCATATGGCTTTCACAGATAAGGCATATAG
Organism: Lucilia cuprina; assembly: GCF_022045245.1. Lineage (NCBI taxonomy): Eukaryota > Metazoa > Arthropoda > Insecta > Diptera > Calliphoridae > Lucilia > Lucilia cuprina. The sequence goes on from NC_060953.1 coordinate 60,696,928, forward strand.
TAAAAAAGAAATTTTTAAATAATATTGTAAATTATGTATTTAAAATAGCTAAAGTTAAATTAAATTCTAATTAAACGTTCACCTACATAACAAATAAAACTACGATAATTATGAGCAAAACTAAATTTGGTAAAAGCATTACTAATACTTTTTAGAAATAAATTTTTTATTTCCCAGCGACTGGTGTAATCGTTTTAAAGTAGATGCAGATTATTTCAGTTTCATTTTTAAAGGGGCGTCTCTATTGCGGGTATTAGAATATGGACTATATGAGATTTTAATAGGACATGTTACATACCGTCGGAATGGTTAAATAGCTCAGTATATGTGTAGTTTTTTTTTAGATTTCGTAAACACCAATATTCCAAGAAGCTCATAAACGAAAATAAAAAAGTTTTTTTTTTTTTTTTTGTTTGACAAAAAAGTCCAAATTTTTAATATTATTTTCCAATAGATTAAATAAATAGCTATTTAAAGAATTTATAACAAATTTTGCTATGAAAACGGTAATAAGTTATATACATATATATAGATGAAAGAGCACATGTTTTGCAAAAATTCCAAAACTTGACCCACTGTAACTAGAAGAGTATTAGACCAATCATGTTAAAAAACTGTGTAAAAATTTACATTGCAATTGCAAAACTTTGCGTTTAAAGTTGGGTCACGTTTATTTTAGTTTATTGCCAAATTTTGGATAAATATCCAGGAATTTGCAAATTTTTAGATATGTTCTATAAATATTATGTACCAGTTTATCAATATGCAAAATCGCACCCGCAACTCAGTATTCAATCAATTGTAAAGATAATTGAGATTCATGACACATGTAAATTACACAAATAAAATGTATTACAAAATACATATGTATATATATGTATGCAGAATATATGTATATAATATGAATGAATATGTTTCTAATCACAGTAAATTTTTAGATAAGTATATGACATATTGAACTGAACAACAAAAATGTTTATAATAAAGTTAGGAATTCAAATAGGAAAATTTACTTACAGAATAGTATTTTAAGTCGTTGTTTTAACACGTTAGTAAGATTGACAACAAGTAATTAACTGACAAATAGGGAGTTAAATAAGTACTTACAATGATCGGCGTTAAGTAAGCAGCTTTGTTTTTGATAGTAAAAGTCAAAGTAGTAATTGAATGGATAAGTTGTTGAGTTAGTACAACTGATAACCATATCATTGCTAAGAGGATTAAACAAAAATTTTTATAGTGAACTACATTAATTGTGAATAAGTAGTACATACCTTTTCCTATAAATTTAACGAAATGTAACTAATATGTTTTGTTTGTAGGCCTCAACACCTGTCAATGTGGTACACATATTAATATACACTACAAAATCATTACTAACTTCAAATGTACATCAACATCCACTGAGTTCCCATTAGTATCAGAAATGAAAAGTTTTTAAAAAGTTTCTTTTTTATCTGATTCCTCTGCAAATTAATTACCCAATTGTTTAACTAATTATTTTATTTGAGTTACTTTCATTAATAAATAATTCTTTATTTTTAAATACTTATTAGAGTGTCCCAATGAACTGCGATTTTAAAAATCTTTATTTTAACGATACAAAACTGAACATGGAAAAAATATATATGAAAAACCGAAGTTATACACCAATTTGAATAAAACCCTTTATGACCAAAATGTCCAACTTTGATCTATTTCGAAATGATTTTAAAACAATTTTTTTGTAACATAATGTACCAAAATCAGGATTTTTATTAATACACAATTGTTCAATTCACAATCAATGTTGTAGCGTTGTATGTCAGCAGCTGCTACAATAGTCATAACAATGTTGTTGGTATTTTCTATGCAAAATCTCTATACAAATCTTGCGACAATTTTTCATATGTTTCTCAAATAAATAATGAATTTTAATATTATTTGATTTTTTTAACTTTTGGCATTGTTCCTTTTTTTCTCATTGTGAACATAAACTTATGACTGGCTACAAAAATCTGTTCACAATCACTGTTACTAAATTTTAGTAGATACAATATACAACTTGATTGTAAATTGAACAAATGTTTAAATGATAATCCTACAAAAGAAGTTATCAACGAGACATCCTACTGCTCATGCAAACTATTCACATGTAAATATTTTATTATTTAAATAATTAAAATTATTTAGCATAAACAAAACAACAAACGCTAAATCTATATAATGAATGTTGATTGTTTAATTTTTACTAACTATTTAGCCGTTGTCTTATGTACATTGTAATTTCATCAAAACAAAAGCCATTAAATATTTCCTAATTGTCGACAATGTTTTAGAAATTAAAAATTTATAGAGGTAAAATATTTATTATTCTTTTAATGGTGAGTTAGAATGATTTTTTGTTTGTTATTTTATGATGACGAAAGGTATCCAACTGTGCTATAATTAAAATAAAAATTTTTCAATTTATTAATGTGTGTAGCTTCTCTAATTATGAGAAATTATAACATATTGTAAAGAATTTTGAAATAAAAAAAACTGAAAGTATATTTTGTTCATTACATTTCAATTAAATAGTTAAAAATTGTACCAGAAATAGAAATTATTGTTCATTGCAATTAAATATAAATACCAAAAACATTTAGCTTGCAACTATACACTTTAGCCATTTAAAACAATAGGTTGGCTAAAACTATTTCACCTTTTATATCCATTAGTATTTGATCTGATCTTTTTTTTCTTATTTTCAATTATATAAAACTGTTTTTGATGGCAAAAGTTTATTTTTAACATTTTCACATGAAAAAATTATTTTGCACTTTTAAACAAAAAATATTATATTCTCACATGAATTTGAAAATTGTAGTCACACTCTCATACCCACCAAATAATCCATAACTAACATTAAGCACAACCATATACATACATACATATGTAACCACATAAATATAATTCGGTCACAAAATACATAGAAAAAGGGACAGGAAACAAACCAAAAACATATATTTGTAAGTAATAAGTAAAAAAAAAACTCCATTAACCGGCCACAAAATTCTATGGGAAATTGTAGAAAAACATTAACACATATACATACATTCCCTTTTAACCACAATCTCATACTACAATAACAACTTATGTTGTTTTTGTTGTGCCAATTGTGGTCAAATACAGCAAAAAACGCAAAACATTAACATTTCTTTTTTTTTTTTTTCTTTGTTGTTGTCTTGTAATAAATATAAACATTTTTTCTATCTTTATACATTTTCTTATGTACTTGCAGGAAAAGGAAGAGGGTTATTTTAGTTTACAGTCGTTTTTCGGTTAGTAACAATTTCTTTTCATTATCAATGGCATCTTAAATGCTCAAACACTTCTAGTTAAATCGTTTCTGCGTAGCATTATAGTCCCACAATTAATGTTCAAGTAAGTTTTGGCAGTATATGAGAAGGTGAGGGTGACCATTGTAAATTGTTTTTTTTTATTTTGGGTTTTTCTCGTTTTCATCTTCATTGGGGGAATATACAAGTTTTATAACCTTTACCACAGAACGTGACTGGAATATTAAATAATGTTTATAAAAGAAAACTTTGCTATTCAATGGCCAATTTGAAATCATTAAATAAAGTAAAATTTATGAAATTTTCATACAGATGGATTTTAGTTAGAAAAGATTTGATGGGATATTTGTGGTAGCATTTTGTATATATAGAATGTCTATATGCGTTACTAAAACATTTTAGTTTGGATTATTTTAAAGATTAATATTATCTTAAAATATCTTAAATGCCATGATTTTAAATTATTGAGGCTCAAAACAATGTAAGATTTGAATCATTAGTAAACTAAATATTTATATAATTTATGTATCATATTTTCTGCTTACAATCACACACGAAATTTAAATTCATTTGGTTGTATTGGAAGTATTAGTTATACAACCCAAAAAAAAACATTGATTCAAACTGTCGGTCCACACTAGGAAACTTTTTTGGGAATCTTTCGATTTTGCGGGAGAGAGAAAAAGAAAGAATATCAGTCATCTCTCTCCATAATACGTATACGTTTCAAAAAAAAAAATAATGAGAAATATGTAGCATACTCTTTGGAGAAAGACATTTTCAAAACTAAATTAAACACGGTGTTTTATACTATGCGTATAAGTTACGTCAAATATACGTGTATTCAAAATTTAGTATACGCCCCATATGATAACTTCAGAACTAATTTCAAAACTAAATCAAACTTTGTTAATTATACTTAGAGTTTAAGTATCAATTACGATTTAGTATTGAAAAATCACCTGAAAAATATTAATTTTTGTAATATTTACAAAAAAGAAAATATTTGGTTTATTATATCAAATAAAATATGTAAAAGTTTTACATATTTGAAAAACACAAAAATATTTTACAAAGTACAAAACCTGTCCACCAACCACTTACATATTGCATCATTATGGTAAATTAAACAAATTTACATGCATGGAACGGTTTAATGACACAAATAATCAAAAATTGTATAATTAAAAATTGTTTATATGAAATGGTCAATAAAAATTATCATTTAATTTAATTTTTCATAAACAAAGCCACACTCAGAAAGTAACAAAACAGTATCAAACAATACGCAAAACCAACAAATAAAATTGCTACAAAACAAATTGACAATTTTGCTGCATGAAAAAAAACCATGAATACATTTTAATGAAATGATTTTGATACTTTGCTACAAAGTTTAGTTTAAACACGCATTTTTAACCCTAGTCATGTGGTTAAATAAACCAAAAACCAATATTTGCTTTACAAAAATTGGATTGTACGATAACGAGGATTGAGTTGGAGTAAAAGGAAAAAATGTAGAATTAAACTGTAATACTTACAAACTTTGTTGTACGTTTTTGTAACTAGAAAAAACTCGAGTTTCGACTAAAAAATATATATGTAGTTTGAAATTTTAATTTTAAATTTGGCTCTTCTACACTGTTAGAGGTTAGTTTCATTAGCAACAAACTACGGAAAGTTAATAAACTCGTTAAATATTCATGCATAACTTTATCCAAAAATCATGTATCCAACGTAGAATCTAAAGAAATAAAATTCAAAAAAATAATACAAACATACATAGAACCAGAGGTAACATGTAAAAAGAGCATATTCACTTAAGGCTCTAATTTTTTTTGTAGAAATAACAAACAATTACCGTTAAATTTATCCTTAGCTACCAAGTCGATCTTAAATTAACAGTACAATTTCTGCTCTATTTAGTTTGAAACTCATTAAAAATTTGAAAATTTTTTACATACTTCGGAAAAGTAACAAAATAATACATTAACTTTTTACAAATCATTGTAGCAGGGAATTTTGTAGATAATAAAATCACTAAATACATAACCAAAATTCCGCCATTATCTAATGATAAGTTTGCAAATTTGAAAAAAATGAGTTTTTGTCTGCATAATATCAACAACAAAAACAGCAACATTGCTAGTAATTACTATTTCATTAAAATAAATGTATTTTAAAAATGAAATCTGCATACAAACCCTAAAATACATATATTCAAGTCTGAATATTCTAAGTAATCATAATAAAATAAACTAAAATATTGCTCTTTTTTAAATGAAAAATTTCCTTAAAACCTAAAAAAAAATTATTTACTATTCTTATCTGCCGTTTTCTTAAAACAAACCCAACATAACAAATTATGATGCAGTATTTGCTTTGTTCATGCTGTAGCCTTAAAAGATAAAAACTATATTATAAATTTTATGAAAATATACAAAAAAAAAACAATTGGATTATTCATTTATTTTTAGCAAAGTTCGTATTGTAAAACTTGCATTTTCTATTTTAGCTTTTAAATGTTTGTGTATACAAAAAAAATAAACTTATTCTTCCCATTTAGTCGCCATTATTTTTATTATTATTTATATTTGGCGCCAATAGTCATAGTTCCGTATCCGCTTTAAATGCATCTTTTTTCCAGTTTATTTGCGCTTTTTTTCGTTTATACAATTTTTGCTATTGTTCTTATTGTTGTGCTTATTTGCCTTAACGTTCTGCCTCAACAATCGCCGTGTTAGTGGTGATATGACCAAAGTCTTGTCTAGTTTTTGTTATTGCTTTTTTGTTTATCTTGTATTTTTAGTTCTGAGAAGGAATACGAATATAAAGCAGTTATGCCATTATCTAAAATATGGGACAGATAAAGATGCAATCACAGGTATTTAGGTTAGACTATATAATAGACTAGATTAAAGCCGAGAACACGGATTAGGCTATCGACTAGACTATAAAATATACTATATACTAGAATATAGATTTAACCAAAAACTAAACTATAGACTAAACTATACCATGGGCTAGATTATAAAGTAGCATAGACTATAGATTAGATTAGAGAATAGACTTGACTATTTACCTTCACTATAGACCAGACTAAAAACTAGAATATAGACTAGACTACGCTGTAGACTAGACTGTAGACTACGCTATAGACTAGACTATAGACTAGACTATACTATAGACTAGACTATAGACTAGACTATATACATTATGGAATATATAAAATATTTCCCTTAGCAGATACCTTCACCGAGTTTTTGTACAAATGTCGCTGAAACACTTAATCCAGCAAAGCAATGTAAGTTTTAATACCACTGATATCATATCAATATAGACTAGACTATAGACTAGACTATAGACTAGACTATAGACTAGACTATAGACTAGACTATAGACTAGACTATAGACTAGACTATAGACTAGACTATAGACTAGACTATAGACTAGACTAATAGTGATGGGAAAACATAAAATTCTCAGCAAATAAACCTTGAATCAATGTTTAATATCTACTATAAGCTATCGATCATCCCGCTTTAAACTATAAATAGTCATAAAATAAAATATACAACTATAGTCATGAATGAACAATCTCTGGTTAAACATACCTAACAAAAAAACATAGAATAGCAAGGTGGTATGCTAACCCAGCAATTCTGAATCGCATGTTATATGTAGATAAGTTTGATAAAAGTATATTTAATTCTTCTAATACTTCTTGGTAGTAAAAAAGATGAAACAATTTATAAACACATACGCAAACAATGAAATAATGAATTTATGTCGGATGTAGATCTACATTTTCTTTTCATTATAAGTTTCTGTTTCTTAACACAATCGCATAAAGGAATGATGTGAAAAATTCTTTACATTATTTACGAATGTATTCACTATATTTTTTAAACCCCTCTACTTCAATTTTTATGCCCTTCACAGTAGTTCTGCTAAAAACAGGACAAGGACAGGGGTAGGGGGATCTTAAAACATGCAATATTATTCACTCACACATAAATATTTCGCATTTTTTTGTGGTTCTTGAAATATTGCCAATTAGGTCAACTGCTAGAATTGTGGTTTGAAAAGTGAATTGTTATTGTTCTTTTTTTGAAAATTTTCACTTTTTAAGGTTTTTCCTGCTTTTTGTTTGGTGCAATTGCCACAACAGAAAAGGGGAGTCTCTTTGATTTCTAAAATTTTCTTTTTTACTTAATTTCATTTACAAGTATATTGTAAAAAGTGGAGCAAGATCTGAAGGGAACACTTATTTTGACAAAACAAAAACTGTACACTTTTTTTGCGGAATAAATTTGAAATGTTTTTAAGCATAATATATTTGGATTTTATTAAATAGAATAAAAAATTGTTGAAATATTAACTTAAATATGGAAGTTGTATATGACAAGTGTTTTTTTATTCTGAGAAAAATATGACAATCTTTCCTTAACACTAGTATTAAAGGAACTCAATTTTACAAAAAAATGTCACATAATTGTATTTATTTATACATAAGTTCTTATCAAATTATCAACAAATATCTACACTTCAAAACATTTGAAGCATGTGTACATACACATGTACATATTCAGTTTAAAAGTATTTCTTTTGTTAATATCGTTAAACTACATATTGTTGTAGAAAATAAAGCAATAAATTGCATGATTATTTAATAACTCAAATGTCGTCATAAAATAAATAAATATATAAAAGACAAAAAATTGCGTAAAGCTAAGTATCTATTGTCATTTGAGTTTGTCAAAGTAACCGGAAGTGGTTGTTATTTAATAAATGAATGTCATTTAATGTTTTATATGTACATATACACATTCATTAGGGTGATGCAAAATCAGAATATCGTCGTTTTACTTGCATGATTATGCTCTTCTATAACCAATTTCCGCTTTGACATAAAATACTAATTCAGAGTTTTAAGTATTAAAGAATTCATTTTAACTTGGATTTGCTAATAAACTTAACCACTTTGGACCACCCTAACATTGTGGTAGCAACAGTAAAATTACTGATATTTTATGTTTGTCGTTGAGTCTTTTAAACCTCTCCGCTAGTAGTTGTGCTTTTATTGTAAACTGCACAGGAAACCGGAAAGAAACTAACATATTGATAAAAATATAATCAAATTGTATAATATTTAATTTTATTTGTTGTTATTAGTGGTTAGACAATTTCATGGCATTTTCTATCAATTGTATGTGTAGCAAGGACAATACAATCAATTGGATTATATCAAAAGCTGAATTGTAAAGTTATAAATAATGTAGAAAAGAGTTTATTGGAATTAGAACAGTGGAATATTGATTAAGACAAGACTATAGACTCCATGAATACATATATACTACATATATTTGACCATAGACAAGTCTATAGACTAAAGATGAAAATATAGACTAGACTAATGATTATACAAGACTAAAAAGTAAACATTACATACTAGACTAGAGTTCACTATAAACTAAGCTATAATGCAGGCAGACTTGGCTATTGGGTACTAAACTATAGACTAGACCTCAAAGTAGTTTAAAGCCTTTACTATAGCATAGTTTACAAACTTTAAAATAATATTTTTATTTTAAACTTTAAAATTCTGACTTAAGAGCTTATTTAAGTAATGACTTTCAACAGGAAATAAAATAAAATTTAATGGTTTTTCATTAAATGAAGTATAACAAATGAACTCTTAAAAAAGGCATTTTACACACAACTTCATGCAAGATATTGTGCTGTTTGGTTCATGTTTTCACAAGACATGCAATTGGCGTGACTATTTTATAACTTTTCTTTTTTGGTTTCACAGCTTAAGGTCCTGTATAAGGATACGTGTGCAATAGGGTTATAACCAAAATTTGCCGAGAAGAACTATTTGGGTCTATATGGTGCAATAACCGTTCGCGTCAAATCGATTTTCTAAAACTAATCGCAAACATCTTGAATGGTAAATGTTGTTTATCCCATGAAAGTTTAGTGGACCAAACAATCAGGGTTAGTAAATAAAACTTTTAATTTAGAGTAAATATTGTAAGCCTCAAATATTTAAACCACTTCAAATTTTTTTAAAACCATAACCCTAGTTTGCAGTACTTACATATGTTTTCTTTTATTATTTATTATTTTTTGTTCTTAATGAATTGCAGATAAGATCAGCGTTGCCATATTGGTCAAATCTACATATGTCCAAATTACCAAAATAACTTTTGACAGTTTGGTTGGTAGGTCTATGATGAGTTAATTTTGAACCCTTCAATGTCAATTAATGAAAACTTCTTACCTTGTTAGGGCAAAGTATAAGAATTTTACTAAATATGCCGTACTTAAGTTAAGCATATGTCAATAGAAAATCCTTTACAAAAAAATCATTAGACTGATCTAAATGAATATTAGGTTACACAATATCGTAATCGAAATCCCCTAAGGAAAAAATTGAGTAGTTTTTGAAAAGTTTTTGTAGTTTTTTGTAGAAATTTTGCTAAGAAATATAAATAGTGAGTGGCAACGCTGTACAAGATTTAAACACATTGTGCTTTCTAGAAGAATAATTATTACGAAAGTGGGCAAATTTAAAACTTAATTATTAATTTATAATATTTAATATTTAATTATTAAAACCTTTACAGCTTTATTGTTTGGTTTTCAGCTAAAAGTTTTTTTTTAATACAGTTTTTTCTTGAGTTTTAAGGTAAGAAAAAAATTGAATTCTAGACTTTAAATTGTGCGAACAAAATATGTTTCTTTGCTATTTATGAATTAAATACTAATTTTATTTTTTATTTATATTAATATTATAATTTATTGTTCGCATGATTTTTATATTTAAGCTATTTTTTAGTTTCAATCATTAATTATTTGAATGTCCTTTATTAACCACCGGGGAAGCAGCATATAAATATCTATCAAGCCGTCTAGTGGAAACCAACATCATTAATTTAAACAGTACAAATGTATGTATGAGTACATTCATGCATATACAATACGTTGCATTAGAAAATGTATACATTTAAGAAGTATAATTAATTTTTTACTAAAATAATTTAATGCTTTTACGTCCTTTTATTTTGATTGAATGTGTGATTTTATATTTAAGTGTTTTAACTAAAATCCCAGTCACGTTAAAGAATATGAAAAACAAAAATAAATATTTATTTTTTATAAAAAAGTCTTTAAGGCAAAATGTATTCAAATTGTGGTAAAAAACTCTTTAAGCATATTTTTTAAGAAAAATAATCAGCATTATCAATTATTTGTAGACATTTTAAGAGAGACCCCATAGGTCTACAACTAAGTTTCAGTTTGGAAACTAATCTAAAGAGAATAGTGTAAATACTACATTGACTATTAAAGTCCCAATTGTATAATGTGTTTAAGTATTTACATATATATTTATGCATGTATGTGTGTCGTAGCTGATATTAATAGTCTGCTTTCATATTATTTTTTTCCATTTATTGTATTTTTCTTTAATCCAAATCTAATGTTAAGCAGAGAAAAGATAATTTTGTTGCCTTTTTGGGAGACATAAATTATAAAATTTTATAAAAAAGATAAAATTTGCACAGAAAATAATGTCTAGCAAAAAAGGTTTTTTAAAAATTTTATATATTGTAAAATTGTGCAATTAAATTGACTATAAAGATATCTGGTTGCTTTGCAGTTAATTGTACTTACAAATAAAATTATCTTGTTAACTTTGTCTGGTATTTTTATACATTCATTTAATTTAAAAAGAATAGTTGCATATGTGTGTTAAAAATATTCGCCGAATTAAATATTAAGTATACGCACTAGACATGTATTTGTATTTGTTAAGTTAAAACCAGGAAGAGAAAATAAAAATCCTTGTATTAAAAAAATCAAATACAAGGATTTAGAGTAAAATTTTATTGAATATACTATTTAGTTCCTTAATTTTTTTTAGATTCTCTTTTTATACCCACCAATATTGTAGTATTGTAATTCATCGTAGTCGTAGACTCACAAAAGTTCAACATACTTACAGTCTAGGTTCTTATAATATTCTAAGATGATCTAGTCAAATACGAACGTCTGTTTGTTGGATGTACTGTATAGTGCAAACGGGAAAAGCAAGGATGTTGAAATTTATTCTAAAAAGTCCTTCCAAAATAAAGTTTGAACTCTTGAAAATATGTTTATTAAATTGCAATTGTGATCAAATAATATCCAACAGTATAAGTAGTTCGAATTAAAGTTAAAAAGGTAGTTTAACGGAGAGTTTGGTATATAAATAAGTCACATAAAAAGTACTCTTGCTCATATTATTTTGATATATGTATGTGGTAATCCAATAAGTGAGTTAATCGTAATAAAGAACTTCGAATAGAAATTCACTTTAAGTTTATAATATATTAAAAGATTCGGCTTGCCCGAATATAACACAGCTACTTTTCTATAATTTTATAATAACATTTTTATCAAAATTTCATTTATATTTGTAAGAATATATATTTTCATATTAAGTTTTATATTTAAAGAAATTAATAAACTTAAGAAAAACTTTTATTTTTCAAGCGAAAATATAAAACTAAAAAATTATTTCTCTTTTTCAATGGAAAAAATAAAACTCAAAAATAGTAATTATTTCTTGAACAAAAAATAAAAGAAGATTTATTTTAGATTAAAATTTTTTTGCTTGAAAAATAATTATTAAATTTAAAATTCCATATTAAAACTTATAAAGAGGGTTTTACATTTGCATTAATATCAGAATTTTATTGTCTATAATACAAAATAAAATTTGTTGCCAAAATGAATTAAAAAATTTTCATTCATGTATTATGAAACCTATTTTTTGGTTTTCAATTTCAAATTGATCATGATGAAAATTAAGGTGAAAAATAAAAGAAACCCAATTTACAAATCAAAACCTAAAAGAAAACAACAAAAAATTGTGTATTTTGTAAAGAAAAATATTTTAAATTTTTTTTCAAACCACAATATATTCTAGTAATAATTTAGACTACAAAACATATTTAAATAATACTTTGTACTAATACAAAATCAGATAATGTAAAGTACCTTTAAGAGTTACTGTCTCTGGTTAAAAATATAAAATTCATAGAAAAAATCAAAACCCTGAGACTAAGTTAAGCATTTGTAAATTAGTGAGCAGCGCTGACTACGAATCTGACCTTAGAATGTCTACACCAGATTTGGGATTTGAAATATCGTGTCGTAAATTTTTAGAAAATACCACTTTTGAGACTTTATAACACTGCCAAGACAAGTTGTTCAAGTTTGTTCTATTATTTTTCATTCGATATATATCTACACCTAACTCTTGAAAACTAACCTAAATTGTGCTATGTAAATATTGTCTATGATAAACAGAAATATAGGATTTACACATCACAGACTATATTTCAATTGACACAAAATCACTTTCTAATTTCACCTAATGATGTCTGTCCATCCGTAAACTTACCAACTAAAATAGGCTTTATAACAACTCAGTCAGTTATTTTAATGTAAAAAAAATGATATGTAAAATCAAAGCAAATTATTGTTGGCGATGAAAAACGTTTTGATTATAATGACCTTAAATGAAAATCATACGTGGAAATGCTCTGTATTTGATGGTTCTACAGAGTGCTGATAAATGCAAGTATGCCAAATACAACCGATTTCTTTTATATGAGCATTGGTAGACAACTCTCAGAATACGCGGCTAGACATGAAAGCGTAACATTGTGCTTAATTAAATACTTGTTAGAATCTATTTAAAAAGTAATAGTTAAGAAGTAACTACTCATCATAGATTAATAGATGACAAGATATTTATCTGTGACTGCTCGAATAGATAGCACTTGTATACACTTATATTATAATACATTCTCCTAGCAACAATAAAAAATACATGGACAAGGAGTTTTACACAATTACATTAGTTTTTACGGCTGTTTTCTCACTACACTAATTTATTTCGAAATAAACATAAAAAATATTTATTTTTAAGAATATTTTATTTTAACATTTACAAGCATACATTTACAAATGTTTATATATTTGTGAAGTTTTATGCATACTCGTAAAAATATTTATAAAAAATGCTATAAAAAAGAAACATTTAAATAAAACAAATTTCTGTTCTTTATAACAAATCGGTAAAAGTATTATACAACATCGCTGTATACGTCGAAAATTAAAAAAAAATACTCAAGCTAACTTTACAGTTGTGTTATTCAACTCACTTAATATAGTGTAAATGCTGTATTACACTTAAACGTTTTACACTTACTTATAACACTAACGAAAAAATTATTACATGTCAGTCATGTCACTCTGTCATACAAATGTGTGTATACATTATATAGAACGCAGTTAAAAAAAAACAATTACAAACAGTCAACTGTTTTAAAAACTAAGTATAAAACATTTTATGTTGAAATAAGTTGTGCAACATTTCACAACAAGCCCCTATCACATAAACATACGCACATATATATATATATATATGTATATAAGCCTGAACTTGTTGTAATGTATAAAAAAGTTTTAAATTTCCTTAACCCTTGCTGACAGGAAAACATGCGTTTCCATGGAAATATATGAAAATATAAAAGTTGAAAAAATTTCCTGTCTTTTGTTAGCTGGTGTTTTTTAATTAAAATAAATTGTTTTTAATAAAAAAAACTAAAAGTTATTTAAGAGAACAATTGAAAAGTGTAAAAAGGTGCTAAAGGTGTAAAAATGCCTTAAAGCTAGTAACAAAACGGTTAAAAATAGATTTGTTAAATACTTATGTCCTTTGTAGGTTTAATTATGCCACAAGCCTGCGTTCCGTTTACATACTTCGTTTACAACTCAGCAACCAATATGTTGTCTGAAAATGCGTTTTATGTGTTAAACCAAATAACACGGCCATATTCATGTGGCTTTCGGGTCAATGTTGCAGCCCACATGTGTTTACAACATGCTAAACTATTTATGTGTGCAAAAGTTTAAGGAAATTGTTAGTACTACATATAGTAGTGGTTGCAGTTTTATGTTTTATGTCATATTTGCTTAATAGCAGTAGAATTTTATGATTTTCAAAAAAAAAAAACTTATAAAAGATTTAAAGAATTTAAAATTTTAGATAAAGATTAAATAATATTGATTTCATTGTACAGTTAAATAATTTTAAAATTAAAATCATCACACTGAAGCTGCAAATGCATTAATAAAGTACTTAATAAAGTACTTCTATGTAACAGAACGATATGTAGTAGTCATTGAAAACTATTTTGATACTTTAAAACTCATTACCATGTTTTTGCTGTAAACCCAGAGAAAACTACTTATAGACGCAGTATTTTTTTTTTTTTTTTTTTTGCAGGTCATCGTAGTAGGTTCTTATCAAACTTCCTATTTGTTAGCGATTGTAATAATAACTTGCCTCCAATGTTATACTTATGTTAAAATTTTCACTAAAAATGCTGTTATTTTTTTTTTGCAAATTTTTGCATTTTAACTCCTTACTTTTCAATAAAAGTTTTTGCTAGATACTTACTATGACGATTAAACATATGTAGATGTTGTTTATAACATTTATATTAAATTATATTCAGGTTTTTAATTAAATTTTCTACATACCAGAATTGCAACTGACAATGTGTATTGCAGAAACAAAGGTCTTTTACATAAAATGTTTACTTAACTTCTCAATGTTATCGTTGTCGTTAAACTCAAAAACCACCTAAGTAGACTTAAGAACGAATTGAGTTATGAATAAAATTCTTCATATCTCATGTTTGTAACGCACAACAATATTGGTCCTATTCTTACCTTAAAATATACCAATGGGCTCAGAATTATTTTCTGAATCGATTTAGATATGTCCATCCGTCTGTCCGTCCGTTCAGATGGATAGGGGCCTGTACCTTGCGCACAAGGTTTACAAAGCCAGCCAGCCGTACAGACAGATGGACGGACATGTATTAATCGACTCAAAAAATGATTCTGAATCGATCGGTATACTTGAAGGTGGTTATTAGACCGATATTTTTGTGTGTTACAAACATCAGCACAAACGTATAATACCATCCCCACTATAGTGGTATAGGGTATAATAATAATTCAAATTATTTCCAACGTAAGTGCGATTGTGCCGCACCAAAAACTGTAGTACCCATCTTCAATGTATCTCCTGTGTATAATTACATCAGCTAACTACTGTTGTCACAATTTTTGTATATTCTTAAGGGGCGTCAGCGCCCGGTCAAAAAAACTGAAAAAATCAAAATTGGAAAAAAAAATCTGGTGACAAATTTCAACAACTATATTCCAATCTGTTAAGTGATGTCACACGGATAAGCTTGTAAAGAATTTATCTCCTTTATCTCTTTAATTAGTATAATAACGAAGTCTTGTGTACATAATCCTGTAAAAAATTTACTTGACAATTTAAATTTAGCGAAGTTATTAACAATTTAATTTAATTTGATATTTGCTCATATGCATATGTAAACAAACTTTAAATTTATGTAATGTATGTATACAATTACCATGTCATCATCATTACTGTGAACTTGATTTTGATTGGTAAACATTCATGTGTAAATATTTTGCAATCATTTAAGTATGTAAAATGTACATTGTACATGAAATTAAATAATCTTATGTTTTTGAAATTTTCTAGTAAATTTATTAAAAGCATAAATACATACAAACATATATTCTGATCTCAATATTCATATAAATTTAAAAAAATGCGATCGTCATAACTTTAATGAAAGTAGTTTCGTAGATATAAGTAAGCCCACATATCAAAATAATAAAATATTTTTTTTTCCTTTTTTAAATTTTTAATTACGAAGTAAATGTAGTTTTACCCTTAAAACTTTGCAAGCTATTTAAAACTCAAATACCACACAACTCTGAAAGTAACAATATGTAAATATGATTATCAAATTATAAAAGCACATTAGGTAAATGCAATGTGTTTTTCAACAACAAGACCAGCAGTTTTAATATAAAATTTTGGAAGCTTCAATTACTTTATCAGCGTTTTGTATCCATATTACCTTAAAGTAGTTTTAACATTGGGCTTAAATCTGTTTCGAACACTTTATGCCTCTTATTGTTAACGGGTTTCAAAATGCTAAAAAGATTGAAATACATGAAAAAATACTTCTGTGTACTATTACTTGGGACAGCGAAAAAAATAATTAATTTAAGATAAAAATAATTTACTTAATTTACTTAATTTATTCAAAATTTAAATTTGCTTTTCAAATCATTACCTCAGTTTGTTTAAATCAATTTCCCTCACTTAATATTTTAATCGATTACAATAGAAGAAAGTGTTTATTAAATTAGCATAAAAATACAACAAATTAAATGCCAATTAATCATTTTGTGACACCTTAATTTGTGTAGAAAAAAAAAACGCATGCTGTTAAACCCACTTCAAACACATCAGATATTTTAAACAATCAATCGCAGTGATATTGTCACCCAACCACAGTTAAAGTGAATATTTAAATACGCCATTGTTACGCTATGAATGCCATAACCATCCATTGCTATTTTTTCTGTTAGATACTCATTGATTAATTATAAAATTGAAAAAGAATGGAAATTAATTTAAAAAAATTCTGAGAACTTATTTTGAGCTAATGTTTATTAAAGAAGTATTTTAATGGATTTTCATTAGATTACATTAACACGAAATTTTAGTCTGTAAGTTGGTTAGTTAGCTAGTTAGTTAGGTAGTTAGTGAGTTACTTAGTAAGTTGGTTAGTTAGTTATTTAGTTAGTTAGGTAGTTAGTTAGTTAGTTGGTTAGTTAGTTAGTTAGTTAGTTAGTTAGTTAGTTAGTTAGTTAGTTAGTTAGTTAGTTAGTTAGTTAGTTAGTTAGTTAGTTAGTTAGTTAGTTAGTTAGTTAGTTAATTAGTTAGTTAGCTAGTTAGTTAGTTAGTTAATTAGTTAGTTAGTTAATTTGTTAGTTAGTTAGTTAGTTAGTTAGTTAGTTAGTTAGTTAGTTAGTTAGTTAGTTAGTTAGTTAGTTAGTTAGTTAGTTAGTTAGTTAGTTAGTTAGTTAGTTAGTTATTTAGTTAGTTAGTTAGTTAGTTAGTTAGTTATTTAGTTAGTTAGTTAGTTAGTTAGTTAGTTAGTTAGTTAGTTAGTTAGTTATTTAGTTAGTTAGTTAGTTAGTTAGTTAGTTAGTTAGTTAGTTAGTTAGTTAGTTAGTTAGTTAGTTAGTTAGTTAGTTAGTTAATTAGATAGTTAATTAGTTAGTTAGTTAGTTAGTTAGTTAGTTAGTTAGTTAGTTAGTTAGTTAGTTAGTTAGCTAGTTAGCTAGTTAGGTAGTTAGTTTGTAAAAGAAAGAGGTAGAACGCTAAAATTGCACACAAATATTTATAACTGGTCACACCATTCATATCAATACACATTCAGAAAATAACTTCAACACACTATCACTTCTTTCCCTTCAGTGTAAGAAGGAAATACATTTTCTAAATCGACTTCTCAATAGTTTAAAAACTCTTCCATATCAGAAACAATTCTTAATATATTTTCTTTTAGTAGAAATCAACATAAAAATTCATCAACGTATCCAAAGCAAAGAAAAGGCGTAAAAAAAATTAAAATAAAAATCAATGAACTAAATAACATCCTTTTTCTAACATTTGCTCTGCTTTAGTAAGTACACTTTTTACATTATAAAATTTTGAAACGACATTTTTCTTTTACATTATGTTTTCTTCCATGTTTTTTTTTTTTTTTTTTTGAAAAGAAAGTAAAAATACAAACAATAGTGGACCTCAAGAATGATGTTGATTGCTTGCTTAACAGTTGAATGTTCATTGTTGTATGTGTTAATGGGAAAAATTCCTTAACCAAGTTAAGAAAGCAAATTCCATTGTTATTACTAAATATTAACGACAATTGACTTATCTAGCCAGTCATTTACTTTATATTGAGGAGATGAAAACTGAATTAAATTGAAATATTTATAAATTTATTTTGAAGATGACAAAAGTTAAATGTTTTTTTTTTAATATTTATGAATTTAATATGTGTAGATATTAGGGACATTTTATTTAAAGTTTTGTGTTCTTTAAAATAGTTTTTGCATATTCATTAAGCATATTGATTTGTCATGTTCAACAAAAAATTTCTTTACACTTGTTTGCGTTTATGAAAAATCCTTTACAATATGTTAAATACTTAGTAGAAAAGAAACCTATACTCCATCAGGACTTAAAAACAACCGAGCAAAAAAGCGTAAAGCTTAGAAAAAAAAAGAAAAACAACAACTCAACTAAAAAAAGGATCTAAAGTGAGACAACAATAATACCCTTATAAACATGTCAATCATGTGAGTATTGAGTAGGATTTAATGACATCTCTCATTTCGTACCATTAACACATGTTTCGTTGGCCCTTTTTTTTGTTTTTTGTTGTTATTTTATAGTTTTGGTCCTTATTTTTTGTGCTGTGTTGTAAAAATGGTAGCTTTGGTGGTTTGGGAAATAAAAATGTCAATAGTTTATTTTCAAATAAATGTTTATGAATATTTTTCTGTTTTGCATGTTGGTTCATTTCGTTGTCAAATGTTCTGGTAAAAACAATGTTTTTTTTTCTTTTCTTATAAATGTGTGTAAATAAGCAAATCATTTGTTTTAAGAGAAGGGTCCTTTGTTATATACGTATTAAAGGGTTCAATATCTTAAAGTTAAATAATTTCAACATTTATTTTATTCAACATGATTTTGTTTTTAAATAATAATTTAAAGAATTTAAAGTCAGTCATTTTTAATGCTTTTGATAAATTTATAACTATTAAAATTTGATTAGCAATATTGTCAAAAGTTGAAAAATCGAAGTTATTAGGAAGTAAAATTATAGAATACAACAAATTTGACACGCATTATCAATTAACTCCAAAATAAAATTGGTTTGATTCCAAAATAATCAGTATAAAATAATATACCTTCAACTTTAAAATGGATAATGATAAATGTTTTTCCTTTGGAATTACTTCGAACAAATTTTGCGATTCATTTTCAATTCATATTATAGTTGGTTATATCTATAGTTACCTTATTAAATTAATGGAATACATATAAAGAAATTACTTAGTGATTTCTAAACGATAGTACAAAAGCAAAAAATTTTAACTTAAATGTTTTATTAAATATATATTAAATATAAAAACTTAACATTTACTTGATTTATTTCATTTTAAAAAAGTTTCTATTAAAAACCGCTTTGTGATTCCAAACCAAATCCACTGTAAGGTACTCATACTTCTATGATACACTTTGGTTCTTGTACTCATTTACAAACTACAACACCCATCACCGATGTCTACTCTTTTAATGTTTACTTTTAAATTTTATAATTTAAGAGAGTTTTACTCTAAAGTTATTTATTTATTATTTGATAAATTATTAAAAGAGTTACCATTGTATATTAATTTTAGAGTACAGTTGTGTGAAAAATATACCGATTTTATGCTGATGTTTGTAACGCATAAAAAATAGTACTATAACTATCTTAAAGAATACCGATCGATTCCTAATCATTTTCTCAGTCGATTTATCGATGTCCATTCAAAAAAGATTTGAAGGAATGTGGAAAACACCAAGGACGAAGCCTATTTAAAACGGTTAAAATCGGTCTATTATTTCACTTAGAAAAGGGCTTTTGAGCTAATGATTATATTTTATATAAATGTATCTCGATGAAAGTTCAACGTACACTTAAAGAGCAATATGGCAACCCTGTAATTATCTTTCTTGTTAAAATCAGTTTTGCTTTATTTTGATAGAATCAGTATTAGTCTAGAAGTGTTTTAATACGGTTATAACATTTGTTCTCATTAAAAAAAATTATTAATATAGCATAAGTTGATTTTATTATTTACTACAACAAATTTATAAACAATAAACTTTAAATTGGTAACAAAATGCAATCTTTGGAACCTATAAATGTAAGTATGAAATTTACTTTTAGAAAATTAAACAAAAATATTTACTTGCAAGATAAGAAAAAGTCTAAAGAGTATTGTGTGTGTAGAAAGAGATAAAAATTGAGAGTAGTACTCTCCAAGTAATAAAAAAAATATTTACTCTTAAAAACATATAAATACTTTGGCTTCTGATCAAGCTACCTACATAAAATCTCAATTCACACTACATGTAAAGGAAAGAGTGCTATAATAATTTCAATTTTCTTTATATATATTTTTTAAATTCACAGTACAGCGAAATAAGCATTAAAGTTCCCTGGGGTCATATAAGTGGTCGCTGGTATGGTGATCAAATGGAAAGACCAATCTTAGCCCTACATGGTTGGCTAGATAGTTGTGGAACATTTGCAAAGTTAGCTCCTCTAATTGCTCCATATCGTAGTATACTCTGCATAGATTTACCCGGTCATGGTCATTCCTCCCATTTACCAGTTGGCATGCTCTATCATAATATAGAATTCGTGCGTGTTATTCTACGCATAATGCAGACCTACAAATGGAAAACAGTTAGTTTAATGGGTCATTCTATGGGTGGTTCGGTATGCTTTCATTTTGCTGCCTTCTATCCGGATCGTGTTGATATGGTCATTAGTTTGGATATAATCAAAAACTATTACTGGGAACCACATATATATCCCTCCGTAATAAGACATTCCATTGAAAAAGCTTTAGTTGACAATGAACGCCTACAAAGAGATAATCCCTCAGAGCCACCTAGTTACTCATTTGCAGAATGTGAACAACTTTTATATGAGGGTTCTTTAGAATCGGTAGAATTGAAAAACTGTAAATATATATTGGAGCGTAATATACAAAGATCAGAATTATATCCAGATAAATTCTATTTTTCACGAGATGGTCGTTTAAAATACCTAAGTGAATTGAATCCCAATTGGGGTTTAAGTCTGGAAATGGCTAAACGAATTTGTGATCATTTTATACCTTATTTGGTTCTAAAAGGTGGTGAATCAAGAAATATAAGTGCTAAAGCTACACAATTAGATGAGTTTATGGTGAAAAATAATAAAAATTTTGAATGTCATATTTATCCCATGGGTACACATCACTTACATTTGAATAATCCTAAACCGGTGGCACAATTGATAATACAATTTTTGCATAAATTTGAAGAAAAAGATTCAAAATTTGAAAAATCTAAACTTTAGTTAATATTATATTTTACACTTAATTAATAAAATTTGTTTAATGTATGTATATTTTATATAGTCACATACATATGTATGTAAATTTTATTATATTTTTGCAATATTTAATTTTATATTTTTATATTTTATATATGTACTTATTAAGTAATAATAGGTGTTTGTATAATCTGAGTAAGATTATTTATTAAAATCAATCGTTCATATTGGTTTCTCTTTAGTTAAGTATTTTTATCTCTTTCTGTTTTTATTAGAGATCAATAAACCACTCATAAAATATGTTATTTCTTTTTTTGCACTCTTTTATTAAGAGACTAAATGTTTGTTCTCTTAAAAATGTCCATTATACATATTCGGCTACGCTGAATCATAAATACACTTCACCTAACTATTTTTAGATATTTAACAAATAGTTAAAGTTTAAATGTTGCTTTCGTAATATAATTTTGATTAGGTCCTTAAATGTGCTATGGGCATATCCAAAAAAATAAGGTATTATTAAGATATAGTTATTTGTTATTGAATTATTCTCTCTTAAGTTATTTTTCGAAAAATGTTCTTATTGGATATTTATTTAATATAAATTATAAAACATGTGGATTAAGTGACTATAGTAAGTGGATTTTATATTAGGACTTTGCTCAATTATGAACTGATACGGGAAAATGTTCTAGATTGATTTATATGTACACAAAGCATGATCAAGTAGAATTTTCGGCGTCATGAAATAACTCCCCAAAACAAAAATGAAATTATGAAATAATTCCTCAAAATTCACAAATGAAATATATTCCTAAAAATATTTTTTGGGGAGTTATTTCATTATATTACATTTATCACACGAAATAATATAATATATATGTCTGATAGCCAGCATCCAGCCGGGCACAAGGGTTTTATCCTCTGGGGTACATTGGACACCGGCTTCGCTAAGAATACACTCTCTCTGTATCAAGAGTTTTCAGCCTTATGTCGGCTATTTAGGAAATCTTTAGTAAGTGAAGCCGTTGTTGGACATACCATAGAGTAGAAAGTCATTGCGCTCGGCCGCAGGCCTGCTATTAAGGGAATTTTTATTATGCGATTAAACTGAAATGCATTAAACATTGAAGTCCTACTCGAAAGTATGAGCGACCTACTTTTTTTTAGAAATGTCACTGAAACCGACTTGTTCCATAATTCGTTATTTTTAAATGGGAACTTATTTCATTTTAAAATTACGGATTTGTTTCATTTGAAATAAATCTCCAAAAAATAGGGTGTTATTTCATTTTAATTTAGGAAGTTATTTCATTTCATTGGGACTTTTATTCATTTTTCAATTGGGGAATTATTTCATAATGAAACAAGTCCCCAAATTTGAGGACTTATTTCATTTTTGTTTTGGGGAGTTATTTCGTGGGGAGTTATTTCATGACGCCTTTTAGAGTGAGTATACATACACAAATATATCGAATTATTTATCTTTCTTAATTAATTTGGAAAATTAAGTTATTTTAGGAAGTTATGACTATGGACCGATACCGATCTGTATTAAATATATTAAATATCTTTAGATTTATATTTAATTTTGTAGTGATAGCAATAGTTTTGAACAAGTTATTAAAAATAAATCCATTTTCGAAAATATGTACCAAAAGTTAAAAAAATAATTAAATTGTTTCAAGAATGTGTGAAATTTTTACTTATAACTTCATAATGAATATATATGGTAAATTTGGTTGATTACTTTAGCTTAGTCTTAACATGAACGATTTTTTGTCAGAGGACTAATAGAATCGGAATTTCATATGGACCCAGAATATACAGGTACACTTTGTTGGGTATAAGATAAATATTAACAGAATGACAGAAACTTATGAAGGTGTACTCTACATATACCACCATTGATGGTGGTGTAGAGTATAAAAATATCGGTAACAACTGATGTTGTTAATTTTTTTCTCTTAGTTATTTGTTTTAAGAGAATTTTCTACTATCTCTCACCAATTCCATTTTACAACAAATTCAAACTTGTTGTGAGAGAAAATTTTCCTAATTTTAAGAGTAATTTTTTAAAAGAGACCAATTATTAAAGAGAAAAATAAACACAACGTTGTCAACTAAGTGTTTTCACTACCGTTTTGGTGTTTTTTTTTTAAGTGGTTGCCATTAAAAATTTGAAAAAAGAAAAGCTGAAAATTTTTTATTCAAAATATAACATTTACGTTAAAAAGCTTTCTGGTTAATAAAACACATTTTACTTCAAGATTTATTTATTATTTCGCAATAAATTTAGACAAATTACTTACGGTATTGGCTCAAATCTGGAGTAAAAATTTTAATATATTTTAAAATTCTGGCAAGCCTTTTCTTAACTTATCGTTTTATTTACGAGAGATTATAGATTTATTATTTCTTTAGAATTTTGTCTAAAGGTAACAAATTTTTGTACCAGTAAGTTATCGTCAAAAATATGCTTGCCCTACTTTTTAATAATTTTTATTTTAAATATTTTTAAAGTCTATAAAAATGAACTCAAAAATTAAGGTAAATGATATTAACTTACAAGAAAATAACGAAATTATTAATTTCACTCTTCTAATTTTCAGAATCAAGAATTACGAATACCTGTACGTTCAGGCTACATAGCTGCCTGCTGGTATGGTAATCGGAATGAAAGACCTATTGTGGCTATGCATGGCTGGCAAGACAACGCGGGATCATTTGCTCTACTGGCTCCTAAGTTAAGTCAACATGTTGCAATTTTAGCTATAGATTTACCAGGTCATGGTAGATCTTCTCATTTTCCTACCGGTTTAATTTACCACACGTCCGATTATGTTAGAGTTATTAAAGAAATAATGACTTATTATAAATGGTCAAAAATATCACTTATTGGTCACTCAATGTCTTGTGCTGTTATCTATCATTTTGCTGCATTATTTCCCGAATTAGTAGATATTATAATCAGCATAGATGTTTTGCATACACGATATTTTACTTTGGATCAACAAATAAACACTTTAAATTTTTGTATAGAAAAATTTCTCATCGATACAGAACGTAAAGTGATAAACCAAATTCCTGATGTTGAACCACCTAACTATACATTTGCGGAATTAGAAAATATGATATATAAAGCCTCCGAAAGATCAGTGGACGTGGATAAAGCCAAATATATATTAGAACGTAATATAACTTTATCCAAAAAAGATTCTAATAAATATTATTTGTCCCGAGATGGTGGTATAAAATACCTGCTGGAAACCTATACAGAACCAAAGTTAACCGAACTAATGGCCAAGAGAATGTTTAACATTAAATGGTTGGTTTTAAGAGCAGAACATTCGTATCATTTAAATGAGCAACAGGCAACAACTAAGAGAATTTTAGAGATTCTTAAAGAAAATAATCCAAATTTCATTTTTAATAAAATACCGGGTGTAAAACATCACTGTCATTTAACGGATGTGGAAAAAGTAGAAGCATATATTGTGCCCTTTTTAAAAAAATATCGCCAAGTGGAATATTTGAATTATAGTGAAATAAGCAAATTGTAATTATGATTTTTATTTATATTTAATAAATGTTTTCTTATTATATTTGTAATAATTAGTTAATATCAAATTTTAATTCAATTACCACTTATAATACTAACATAATTAAAAAGTTATAGTCCAACATACTTTCCGTAATGATCCAATCCAATAAATTATTAAATAACACATACTTAATGATTCCCATAAAGGCTATTTTTACTTTTTTTATTAGGTTTGTCTGAAATTATTTAGAAATGTTCTTAAAAATCTGCAAAAATACGCCAAAAACAACATTTATTTTAGTTTAACTTTTGTCTGTTTCTTATTTCAAAACTAATAAAAAGCTTCTAAAAACAAAAGATTGATTGTCTCTATGGATATTTTTGTCGAATTGATGGAATGTTTTTTTTTCTCCATTCTTTAAAACTATGTTCTTCTATTTATATATTGTATTTTATTCTACAATTTTTTAACAGATTTGTACAAAGTTGTTGCCATTTATTTATTTATTTATTTATTTATTTATTTATTTATTTTTTGCTAATAGCATTGATCCTTGAACATGAACTGGTTGTTGATAAGAATGAAAAATAGTTCAAGTTTTTATGTTTCTTTTTGTCTGTTTGTTTGTAGTTTTGAAATTGAATAGAGGAATTCATCAATCAACCAGTATGTCTGTATTTGTTGTTGTTTTTCACTTCCTTTTTCTAAAAATCTCTAAAAAAATTCCAAAAACTATTCATACTAACACACATTCAATTAGTTATTGGTATTAATAAAATACATTTGTTTGAAAAAGAAAACTTTTTGTTTGTGAACAGTTGAAACCACGTAACTAATATGTTTTGCAAATACAAAATAGTTGCACAAATCTATTTTGCTATATCAATGAAAATTTATTAAATAATATAAAAAATTTTCAAAATACATCAAATTTCTTGAATATTAATAAAAAATGGCGACAAAAGAAACATACACAGAAAAAATTATCGGTAGTTTATTTTCAATTAATATGTTTTAATTTTCTTTATTTTTTATTTAAACAAATTTTTATTTGTCTTAATTATCTCGTTTTTTTGAAACTGTTTGAAACTAAAGTGTAAAATTTTGATTAAATTTTTAATTAATTCAATTAATTTTTTAATTGATTGAAAAATTTTTTCTGGCCTTCTTTTCCATTTTAGATTTTTTTTAAATATTTTATTTTGAATTTTTGTGCTAGCAATATTTATAATTCTTAAATAGTCCATAAAATTTTAGGCATATAATATTCAAGTTTCTTTACAATTTATGAAACACTTTATATGTTAAATTGTGTCAATAAAGTGATAATTTTTGAAAATGCTGAACGCATTGTTAAAGGTCTAGTATTCCTTTAACGTTGTGTGTAATCGATTAATAATTTGATTGTTTGAATCACCATCTTAATTGATTTATAAAAAATTCTCTATCAAACAGTTTAATTTATTTGATTAATAATTTAATAAAAAATCAATTTTATATTTATTAAATATTTAATTTATACAATTAATGAATTAATCAATTTTAAATCTTGTCTCAATTATTGACATTTATTGTTCTGATTAATTCATTATTTGGAAAAAAAATATATATTTTTACTTTTTTACAAATTTGGTAATTGATATCATCATTTTGGTTATAGGTGCAAAACTTGCTTGATACAATTATTTTGATAATTAAAACTCATTTTCAGTTTTTTCTGTGTATGCATAATTTTTCTAAAAAAATAATGAAAAATAGGAAGAAGTTAGTATAAGGTACTTGTATAAGGATCTCAAATGAAGGAATCACTCCAATCAATAAAAGGTGCAGAAGTAAAACAGTTTAAATTGTTTATTCAAAAAAGAAAAAAGAAGAACATGTAAACTTTTTATACATTACCTAGCTAAATCGTATTGCAATCGTAAATTAAATACAAAATCATCCTAATCGTGTAAGATAACACAAATATTAGGGCTTATTTTGATACCAAAATCTGGAAAGAATATTTGTTAATTTAATCCTTTTATAAAAAATATTAAACATATTTTTTCATATCAATTAAAGAATTAAATGAATAAATATTATGCAGTTATTTTCCAGTTATGTTTTTATTATTAAGATTTTTAAATCGCTGTATATATTTTTTTATCATTTTGTTTTTTTTTTCGTATTTATTGCATTAAAAAGTGTTTCAAGGGTCATCCTAATGCACCCACATATATTTAGTATTGACATTTTTTAGAAATATTTATATTAATATTATTAAAAAAAAGTTAGAATGCATAGTCGGCTATGGCCGATAACATCAGTGTTTAATTTAGTAAAAAAATGTTAATTAGTTTTTTACCATGATTATTGATCTTCAAGTAACTTTTACAAGAGGCTTTGTATGGGGGCTAGTGTCAAATGAGGTCCATTCTTTTCAAAAGCGCTTGTTTAAGACAAAAATAGGTACACATGTCAAATTTCATAATAATTCTTGTCTTTAGCAAATACCCTTCTTTTCGAGGACGAAAAGTAAATAGGGCTCTAGCTTATAAACATGTTCAAAAATCGGCAAAAATTAGTTCTATATAAGTCTAAATAATACTATCAATTTTTTTAATTATTGTGATTTATTTGACACAAGTTCCTATACAAAGTTCCCTTCAGAAAATAACTTGAAAGTAAAAAACTAATTATAAACGCTAATATCACGATGAAATTCTGCATAAAAAAACTATAATGCAGAGGTCCCTCTACCAAAATTTACAAAATTTTTTATTTATTTATTTTTGTATATATTTTGGTCAACAAATTATTAATATATTTCTAAATTAAGGTAAAAATCAAAATGAATGCTCTATTTTTTCAAAAATAATCCACACTGATCTAGAGTATCATATGGTTGGCCATGACCGACTATACATACTGATTTTGATGTTGAAATTATTTTTACAGCATTTTACAAGAATTTACTTTGTAAATATGTAAAAGGGTATAAAGACAAAGTTAGTAATCACCATTTTTTATAACAAAAAATTTAACATACCTAATTAAAAAATAGAAAATTTTAAACTCAGTGCTACAAATATATTAAAATACTTATTTAAAAAAGTATATTATAATTATTATTCATTTTTACAGACTTTTAATAAAAGAGCAATACGTTTTCCTTAAAATATTTAATTAAACTGTCGAAGGGGTTTGTAGGAAAAATCGATCTTGCAATAAAAGTAAAACCACAATAGACAATACTAATGTACAATTTAATTAAAATGACTAGATTTTTACAGAGTTTTGTTGGAGTTAAAACTAAACTTAAGAAAAAGATTTTTTCTTCAAAAATGGATATAAATGGGTTTGCTTCTAATGCTTTTGCATGTCGATGTATAGAAGTTTGTCTATTAAGTTATTTATATGCATGCAAATTCATTTGCTGGAAAAAAATCTTCAATTTAAGGAAATAAAATTTAAAACATGTATTCAACAATTTGAAAAGTATATACATGCTGTCTTGTTTGTTTACTCTTGCATAGTGGGCCAAAATAAAAATATTTTGTAAATAAACTTTTGGTTTTTGGCAAGGTCTTAACCTAGAGCATATTTGAGCATAGCTTTTTAAATTTATAAGTTCATATTTGAATTATATATACAACATTTATTTTCGAAATTTTTTTGTTTTGAACTACTGTGTGTTGTACATATTGCTAAATGCTAGTAGGAATCAACATGTCAACATCAAGGTTTTGTAAATACTGTGTAAACATGGCTCTAGAAAAAATATTTTTTTTTTGTTTTTTTATATACACACACATACATTTGTAGTTACTTTGGACAGTTTGTTGTAAACTAAAGGTTAATGCAGTCTTTACTATAAATACATTTAAATTTAATGTATGGTCGAACAACATTTGGTAAATTCTTAAATTTTTCATGTAGCTTTCATACACACATTGGATGTATGTATGTATTTTCAAATTGAGGCGAAAGACCTCATCAGTTATATATTTTGATATCATTATATCAAAATATATAACTGATATATGGATAATAACAAAATGTAGTAATTATAAAAGTGTAGCGTGTTCAATGGAACAACATTTTTTGGAATCTGATGTAAAAATATCTCCCAATCGATATATGTTAATGTACTGTTACCATATAATCAACATATACAAACAATTACACTTACAAAGTTTGTTAAACAAAACTGTCAATATTTAGTATGTATGTACTATTTAAAACATAGTACACATATACACACGTACTTATAAAATACACAATTATTGTAATTAAGTTTCTAAAAAAAAATTCTTAAAACTAATAGTAGTCGCAGTGGACATTTCTTAGTACACAATTTTTATCTCAAAAACAAAACTACTTACTTAACTACCTATTTGCAAGATATCGCAATAAGTATTTACCTAACTCCCTATTCGTAAGCGGATATAAGTACACACCACCAATGTCATCTGAATGTTAAAATAATGGCTTAAAATGCAATTGTATAAGTAAATTAGTTTTATCTTCTCTTATCTAAGTTTTTGTTGTAAAAAGTTCAACAGTGAAATATCGAATTTTTAATAATAAGCTTTTTGCTTTTAATATTATAAAGAAAATAAGTGCAGATAACTATTCCAAATTTTAAAAAATAGTTGAATAGAATAGATTTTTATTGAACAAATTTTAATTATAAGATTTCTTTTATAAGAAATCTTTGGTTTCCCTCTAATAATCACACTTATACTAAAAATTGTAGTTTATGTATTCAATTTATGCTTGGTTTATTTACTGTGTTACAAAAATATAATAAAAGATTTTAATATTTCATTACTATTGTATTGTGTTGCTGCAGCATGTCAACAAAATTTTATACTTTTTAATATAGACATTTATACACATGTCTTCTATATAGACAATTTAATTTGTTTCCACAAACTATTGAACAATATTTTGACAAAGAATAAATATGTATATAATAATTTTGTTTAAGTAAAGAATATTTATAAAATATTTTCATTAATTTCAAAGATAATTTATTATTGAATTTTATATGTATAAAAATAAAATTTTAATAAAAACTAATTTTCTGAAAGAGGCTAAGTACATCCCAAAAAAATTTGGCGCATAGATTTATATTAATACAATATTTATTTATTTATTTATTTATTTATTTATTTATTTATTTATTTATTTATTTATTTATTTATTTATTTATTTATTTTTTATACCCACTATAGTGGGCCAGATACATGTGTATGACGGAGGGTTAAAGTATATCAATCGGCTCAGAATCACTTTCTGAGTCGATTTAGCTATGTTCGTCTGTTCATCTGTCCGTCCGTCGTTTAAATTTAAGAAATTTTGATGAAATTTGACTCATACTTTTCTTTAGGCCGAAAGTCAGTAGTTAGAAGGAAAATGGTTGAAATCGTTAAATTTTGTTACCAAGCCTCTAAAGCAACATACCCTCCGAATAGGGCTTTTGGGCCAAAATGAAGGACAGACGGATAAAAAAACGACCATGACTTAAACAATTCCGAAAATAATGTTAATATTATCTCCCCCCTAAAGTGTTGTATTGTCGAACATTCTACAACAGCAAATAACCATGTCAGATAAAATACGCGAAAATATTTAAAAAAAGAACTGTTTTTTGCGATTGTGGACAATTATAGATCGACATATATAATGGATGAATATAATTGTAAAAAGGTGCTAAATGTATTCTATTCTTTAAAAATCCTTTAGGTTTTGATAGAATTTTTCTATATTTTCATTTAATAAAGGGCACGATGCATAACAGTAAATCCCTTAAGAATAAAAACTATTCTAAAATCACTGGTATCAATCGAATCAGCTATTCTCTATTTTCCTTATTTGGTGAAATTATTGTCAACCCAGCAAAAATATTTGTTAGTAAATTTTAGTCACCTTACCCCATAATTTGTACTGAAATTCTTTACTGGGATAATTTAAAGTAACTTTTAATAAATTGAGAAGTTTATGAGTAGAATAACACATATGCATCAAAAACAAACTTAATAAATAGCACGCGATTCCTTAAAGAAAAACACCTTAATCTACTTACAACATAAATTACATACACCTGTATGTATTTATCATTTCATACAAACATTTGTAGAAAAATAAATGTGTCACTTGTAATCTTTAGCATTCATCAAAATTAATTTTCCTG
This sequence comes from Lucilia cuprina, assembly GCF_022045245.1. Lineage (NCBI taxonomy): Eukaryota > Metazoa > Arthropoda > Insecta > Diptera > Calliphoridae > Lucilia > Lucilia cuprina. The sequence continues at coordinate 60,728,105 of NC_060953.1, forward strand.
CTAATTTTATCAAAAAGAATTATTCACCTCTTTTTTCATCTTTTATAAATGACATTTATAAATTTGTATATGCAACATTTGCATATAAAAGATTTTATTTTTCAAGTACTTACTTCTTCATGTAGACACTTGCATTTATTTAACATTTATTATGAAAGCATAGATAATGGAACAGAAAAGGGGTAACGGGGAAAAAGTAAAGAAAGAAAAAATGATTTAATTAAGAAAATTACACACACAAAAACTCAGACATGTATTTATTTTGTCTACAGTAATGAATAAATATAGTAAACAAATTTATGCCACACACTTGTACAATATACTAACATACATTTCATATATAACATATATTTTTGAGATGTAATAATGATGGAGGAGCCATTTTTTCTTTTTTAGTAAAGTAAAAATAGAGTAAAAGTAAATAAAAATCTTTATTTAACTTTCTAACAAAAATGCAAAAAAAAATACTAAATGGCTACACAAGATATGAAGGTTATACATAATTAAAAATCTTGTATAATGTGAAAAAAACTGATATTATGTATATGGACTGATAATATGTAAGTTATTAAAGTAACTGTGTTAAAGTTTTTTTGCTTGATGCTAAACATCATTACTTCTCAGATGAAAAAAAAATTGAAAGTAATATTGCATGTGTATAAAATTATACGAATAAATGAGCAAGTAAGCAAATGAAAAGCAACTCTATAAAGTTTGTAAAAAATTTTGCAACCATTTTATGTAAACATAGCTATATGATCCCAGCAAAAGCTTGAATTGAAAAGTAATAAGTTAAAAATCTAAAGAAGCCATTTTTCACCACTACTTAAAAACTAGTTATTTTCAGTGTTTAAATAACTAGACTACAAGTAGCTGTAGTAATGTAAAAATAACTACTTTTGTAGTTAAAAATGTTTAAAAACTAGCAGCAAAATATTTACTATTACTACTGCTACATTTAGATTTTGGTAGCAGTAGTTATATACATGTAGTAAAGAAATAAAAATTTTAATAGCAGTAGTAGAGTCATTGGTATTTAAATATTTTAATGTAAGTAGCAGTTGAATACTTCAAATAGTAGCAGTAAATATTTTCTTGAAGTAGCAATAAATGTTATTATATTTTTGCTACTTTACTTAGGTAGCAGTTCTAGGTAGCATTGCTACTTAAATATTTGGTAGCATAAAAAATACATTTTTTTTATTAAAAAACGAAAAAAATTACATCATTCCGAAAAAAGGCACAAGCTGCGGTATAAAATTCTAGGACTTCGATTTGTGACCTTCTAAACATATATTTACATATTATACAGATGCGATATTAATTTCTCATTGCCTTTTCGCAAGAGATATTCTATTTCCACTACTAAAAGTATTCATGTACATTTATCAAAGGATTATGTATATAATTTTGTATGAAAATTTGCTTCATACAATTTTTATAAGTTCTAATGAATAAGTCAATATGATTATTAATGCAATTTCTTATAAGGACATTTTACAAATCCTTCAACTGAAAATCTTAAAAAAAACTTTCGACAGAAGACCAACTACAGGCCTTTTTAAATAAGCATGTAAAATTGAAACGATTTTTGTAATGCGAATGGATGTACATGTGTCTATAAAATAATGCCTTTAGTAAGGCCCCTATACTGAACATTTTTGGGATATGTGTATTCGTTAGTTTATTTTTTGTTGTCGAAGTTTTTTATTTTTTCTATTGCTACCTCTATTTTTATTCCATTGCTATCTCAATTATTTGGTGGCAATAGAACGAACAGCTAGTAGCAAAGATTTCTATTTCTACTTTTCAAAAGTAGCAATAAAATTATTTATATTTTTATGCTACAACCTCAATTGTTATTTTAACACGATGATGATATTAGAGGCAAGTATATATCATGCTAGATTACAAAACATTACTTATATAAGTTCTTACAAATAAGGAGTTAAAAAATTATCTTAAAATAAACAAAAAATGCTCACACAGAATACGAATCAGGGCTACTGGTTCTTAAGTTCGCTGTCTGACTTAGAACGCGTATAATAATTATTTTCACATAAAAGCTATTTTATTTCTGTGTGTGTGAAAAACAGTTTCTAGCGCACAATTCCATGTGCAAATAGAACAGCAAAACTAAAAATAATGTGATTTATTTAACTGATTATATGTAAGTCATTATAAGATAATTTCAAAGTAATGCAGATGATATCAATGATAATTGTATTGTTTTTAAAAATGTAAACGCCGCTTTTAAAATGGATTTGGTTAACGATTTTTTATGAAAAATTAGATCGTTATTTTGATATGGCTTCTAAGAGTACAGATAGACTGATCACGATAAAATATGGAGCATAGATTTATATTAAATATAAATTTAAATTAATATATATTTGTGTCATTGCGATATTGGTGCTTATAAGTCAATTGTGAACATTCTGAACGGAATATGAATAGAAGTTAAGGCCAAATAAGTCCCGACATATAACTTTTAAGCATCGTCACAAACCTAATATACACTCCCCACTATAGTGGTGTATAAGGTACAAATAGATTGACAGTTAATAGACATACATTGGATTCGTTTAAGAGATGTACCTATCGAATAGTTGACCATGAGTAACATAAATTTACAGATATTCTTAAATACAATAAGTGATTTTAAATAAATTTGATTAAATTTTATTTATTCACCTAACAACAGTCCACTGCTTTATACTTTAATTGTAAAACAACTGGTTACGTATGATTGATATTTAATTTAAAAAATTGCATAATTATTACTCATACGTAGCGCAATTAATTATGAAATAAACATAAATAAAATAGACTGGTAGCAAACTACTAACATTTGTTATCAATGTCTTTTGAGAAACAATTATATAGTAAACGTAAATTGTTGAAAATTATTCTTTACCGCATTAACAACTTCAACTCTATTCAAAAATATTTTTTCATTGTTTTTAGTAAAATTCTTACTAAAACCATTCTAATCGTAATTTACCACATCACAAGTCAACTATATTCATAAATAGTTTCAATGTTGCTATATTAATTACATGTTTAATGGACACATCATATTAAAATATCAACTAAGATACAGCAATTATTTATACTTTGTGTCTGCATTATATTTTATTATTCTCGTAATAGTTGTGTCATTTCGTTGTCATCATATCACAACAATAAAGTAAATATAATAGCTTCATTACTTTTGTTATTAATTACAGCTGTAACATTCACTTTTGAAATATAAGTATGTAATAAAATTGAAGTAGATTTCTTCAAGGTTTATTTGTAAAAGTGGTTCATGTCTAAATAAAAAAACACAATTTAACGGACAAAAATTAGTACAAATATATAATTCCTAACATTTCAGAGATCATGTTAAATGCAAAGTAAAACTCATATATTTTCATATGGCAATTTAGCATTTCCAAAAAAAATAATAATTTAAATTGATACTTTAAATGCTTATGTTTTAGATGCATAAAATATTTATCTCACATAAGTAATATGCAAGTGTTGTTTAAAGCCAAACCCAACTATGACCTAAAATAACATTTACAAAATTTGTATGTCTAGTACAACATCAAAAAAAAAATAAATAAAAGAAAACAAAAAAAATTAAAACAACTTAAAAATTTATACAAATTTGTGTAGACACTCAATAAATTTTGTATCACATCCAAAAATGAAATGCCAAATATTGTAGTTCAAATTGATGTTTATTTTATCCTTATGGGCCATAATATCAATTTATGAATAAACTTTGAAAGAATTTTGTATATTTTTGAAAACATTTTGCAGTTTTAAATCATGCAAACTACCACAACCAACCCAACAGTTATCTCCTAGCACTTAAATCTACAGCCACAAAATGACTTCTTAATAAAAGTTTGTGTGTGTATGATTTTTTTTTCGAAACTTTTCATATTGATTGGCAAAATGAATACGAATAGATTTTATTTGGAATTTTATTCTTTTTTTTTGATATTTCAATTGTTTGGTTTGCAATTGCAATCAATTGTAATGCAACATTTTAGTTATGCAAATATTTTTATTTGTCTTGTTTGTTATTTTGGCCAAAACTTTGGGAATTGGTTTTTTTGAAGAACTATAAACACAAATACATACAAACATAGATATTGGCAAATCAATTTGTGTACTGTAAGGAATTTTTTTTAAATTTAAGTTTTTTTAATGTAATTGAAAAGCATAGTTTATTATTTTATTGTAGATTTTATTTTAATAGAGAAAAGCAATCATTTGTTGTATACCAAAGTTTTTTAATTAAATATTTTATATTAAATAATTCACATACGCAACGTAGCTCACATCTTGTATTAAAAACTTTAAAGACAAATCTTTAATTTTAAATGTTAATAAAATAATTTTATATCATGTTGTTGTTAAGACAAATTTAAGTAAGTGATAAATAAAAGAAATATATACAATTCATTATATTGGTGTTTACTTAATAGAAAACTAAAACCCTATAGTAGAATTAGCAGCAATAGATAACTACGTCAATTAACCACAGCTCTAAAGAGAAAAGTTAAAAGATTTTTTAATTAAAAAATTGTAAATGCCAACGTTTTGTGGAAAATAATATAATCAAGTTTATGTTGATTGTGTCCGATTAATAGATATTCTACACCATGCATGAGAACGTTGCTTTAAAGTTACTTTTCTATAGAAAACTCTGTAGTTAAGACGAACAAAATTTCAGTTTGGCAATTATTTTTTTTATTCAAATTTTGCAAACAACTTTTTTATAGAAAACTTGCTTAAGTGGCAAATATCTTTTTAATGGGAAACTTGTCGATTGAAATTGCTTTGCTATATAAAACATGCTTTCTTGAAAATTATTTCTTCTATGGAAAACTGGTTTGTTCGACAATCACTTTTTCTTGAGAAAACACTTTTCTATAGAAAACTCTGTAGTTAAGACAAACAAAATTTCAGTTCGGCAATAATTTTTTTATTCAAATTTTGCAAACAACTTTTTTATAGAAAACTTGCTTAAGTGGCAAGTATCTTTTTAATGGGAAACTTGTCGATTGAAATTGCTTTGCTATATAAAACATGCTTTCTTGAAAATTATTTCTTCTATGGAAAACTGGTTTGTTTGACAATCACTTTTTCTTGAGAAAACACTCCTTATGCTTATCACAGAACAAAGAAAACTTGGTTGTATGATAAGCATCTTCTTTAAATGCTCCACCTTCGTGACAAAGCCAAGAGCTTTATGTGAACATATGCCTTGACGGACTTATTTATGCATCAGAAAGCTTCTATACGACTCAGCGCCACCCCATTGTTCTTCTTACACGCCGTTATGGAATAATCGGTCCAGTATACGTGTAGTTTGCTCAAGTACTTGAGCTATCAAATCCCCTGCAATAGTAGCCCCGTTGGGGAACAACAGGTGTCATGAGATATGCTCAATGTAACATCGACACATGAAAACCTTTTATGTCACCCAACCATACTACTAAAATGACTTCTTTTATTTTTAAACATGCGCCAAGGAAACAGATCAAAGTTTTATTAACAGAGTTATTTCAGTAGCGTGTTTAGGTTTAAACCACAGCCACTGCGTGGAAATTTAATCAACTGATCAGCCAAAATACTGAACAGTTGGTTAACGGCAACTGGCCAGAATATGTGGTGCTCTGGTTAGACTCCGTGTAAAATCATATCAAGAACTAGCCGAGGTGTAAAGTGGCATCACCAGTTTGTAGTCCCGGTAGACTAGAGGTACTAGTATCACCTCTTTACCCCTGGAATGCAATACACCATGATGTGGATCATACATCAAGAAAACATGATCCTGTGGGGGTGATTGTTGGCGTGCTTGAGAAAGGTATACATAAGTTTGTTGTTCCGTTTGTAATTTCTTTACTATAATCCTTATAGGTAGATCAATTCATGGCTAGAAACACAAAAATTGACAATCTAGAATCTTTATCATGGTAAAGCGTTTTTTTATACAAGAAGGTTAAAATGAAATATTCTATACGATCGTTATTTTTTTCAACATTACTAATTTTATAACAAACCTATAATATCCTTCCAAAATTTTGTGAAGTGGATTTGAAAAGTAAAAAAAACTTTTAGTACAATATTAATTTTAACCACCAACATGGAGTAAGGAAAGAAATGAACAAGAACCTCAAACAAGTGCTGTTGATGCCACAGTAGCTGCAGATACTTAAAATGCAGTATACATATATAAACATGACAACAACAATTACAACAAACTGATTATAAGTCTGGCCAAAAGGAGCCAATAGATTGAAGCCGTTTTTTTTCTTATTTCTATTTTATCATACTTTTTTTAATTTTTTTACATTTTGTCTGCTTTAGATTTTTTTATATTTTTCTATCAAAAGCAAATTGGCAATTTAGATGTCTGTGGGGCATGTCTTTGGGGTTCAAGTGACCAAATGGTTTTCTATTTTTGTCTATTTCTTAAGCAATTTGTAGCTGCTAGTTTTTTGTTAGTTGTTTGCTAATTGAATTCATTGTTAATTTATATTTAAGAAGTGACAAAAATTGTAAAAGAAGCAATTAGCAAATTGATATTTAATATTTGGGTAATATATATATATATATATAAGAAAAGTTGTACAAGTTGAATATTATAGAATAAGGATGATTTTAATTTTAGACAAATAGAACCATAATTTGGATTTTTGTAAATCTGAAGCAAGTAGAATAAACTGAAAAAAATTAAGTATTTACTCTGGTTTTTCCATAATACTTGAGTTTGATTAACATGTTATTATATAGTTTTATAAAATAATAACACACCGACTGCCTTTCCACATACAAAAATTCCGCATTAATTTTTGTTTTCTTTTAAAATACTTTCATATCTATTAAAATGTAAATGAAGCCACAAAACAGACAAGAAGCTAAAAAAAAAAGTTTTTCCTAACTTTTAAATAAAATTAATTATCAATCTTTTATTAACGCTTGGTAGGCATCCCCAATCATTTAGAATTAAAAAGTCATTAAAAGAAATTTTCTATTTTAGTATTCTATGTGCAAAAAAATAATAATTCCTATTTTTTGTTTGTTATTTAATATTCCTTTTTTTTGCCAAAAATTAACTTATGTTTTGGCAATAAGGCCTAATTAAGCTGTAGTAGAAAAATTTCAAAGAAAATAAATTTAAACATAATTTCCTCTTTATACCCTACACCACTTTAGTGGGGAGGGTATATTGGGTTTGTGCTGATGTTTGTAACATACAAAAATATTCGTCCGATTAAGCTATGTCCGTCTGGCTAGCTGGCTGTCCATGTAAACCTTGTGCGCAAGGTACAGGCCGCAATTTTCAAGATAATTGGATGAAATTTGGCACACAAATTCGGCCCAAGGACGAAGCCTATTGAAAATTGTTAAAATCGGTCCATCATTTCGACTAGCCCCCATACAACCGTACCCCCCAAATAGGGCCTTTTGGCTTATAATTAATTTAAATGATCTATTATGTTAACAAAAGTCTATCAAACTTAGTTTTATAGAACATTAAATGACACTACCGGGCTGAATGATCGGGCTTCATTTGACTCTATCCCCCATACAAACTCCCCTTCAGAAAATGACTTAAAGGTCAAAATTCACTTACAAACACTAATAACACTTTTAAATTCTACATAAATAATATTGAAGAAGACTTACTCCCCCTACCAACATTTTTAAGGATATGGCCATATTTTGCCCTACTCCCCTTTGGACCCTCTTAAAAAAAATCTCTTTTTTTGCCCAAAAAAAAGTAAAAATATTCCGAAATAAAGTTAAAAAAACAAACCAAATGCTTTATTTTTTTAAATAATCCCCATTTTGAACATACATACTGTCTGGTGTAGGGTATCATATGGTCGGCTACGCCCGACTATACATTCATACTTGTTTTTACTTATATTTTATAGCAAATTTTTTGTCACTTGTGTTATTTAAGTCTTGAGTTTTAAGTTAATGTCAAACCCTTATCAAATGCTTAAATACTTAAAAAGTTAATTTTGATTTTTTCTACATTCATAAATATAATGCTATAAAATTTTGTTCAAATTATTTCATGCAAAAAAATAAAGCTGAATTTTTGTCTGCATGACTTCATTTAGTTTTTTTCTAGAACATGGAAATAATTTCGTGACACTTAACAAAGTTCACACCCTTTTGTTACGGATATTTTTATTTGTATTTATATTTTTCTCTGAATATGTTATTAATATTTAAATGGTTTGATTGATTTGTTGTAAAACGTGATTGGAAAAAAAGGTAAAAATTAAAACAGAAACATAATCAATCAAGAGTGATCATGATGTACCGTAGGACTGTTATAGGGTTGCTAATTTAAGGGATTCTATAAATTCTCTTTTATGGTTAAATTTTCTTCACATATTATATCAATATATTACATTTGTCAATGCAAGTGAAAGGTTACTTTTTAGTCTTGACATGGGTAATAAGTATGTACCTGAATGTAAGAAAGTCAATACACAAATGTTAGTAACAGATTGTGTGTATATATGGGTAGTTGTTAACAACTCAGGTGAGTTAGAAAACTATAGATCATTAGGACTGAGCTTCAAATATTTTCTTTTAAACAAAAAGAAATAAATAATAAAAAATCACGACATACTGCAATACAACTGTACAACAACGATTGTGAATTGGACAAATATTTTACGAAAGTTTACGTACCGCATATTGAGTTATAATTCCTTCCACTAGATTTTTAATGGATTTTGAATCGTAACCAATTGAACCAAACCTTCATCGGAAGTACAATATCGGCTTCATTAAGAACTTTAATAATGAATGAATGTAATTCTAGAAATACCTTGTGGCAATTTCCCTATTGATTATGTGATGCCTTGTACCAGATTTTGTAACACTTTATAACAATTTGTTAAATCCTGTTGTATATTTTTTAATAACATCATGCATATTAGTTTGTAAAACACCATTATAACTGTCGATAGTAAGATAAAATTTAACATATCTTCATATGAAATCCAAGTTACAAAAAAATCAAAATCGACTTTTTGATTGATTATAAAAATACATGTTCCTGCTAAATTTTACACTCCTACAATTAAAATCTAGAAATTCTAAAAGGTTTTGTTCCAAAATTCATAAAAAAAATTTAAAATACTTTTTAGTTTTAAACTTCGAAACTGTGAAATGCACTTTTAGCGATTCCTTGTAATTTAGAGTTTTTAGAATTTTTTCAAATAAAAAATCCGTTATCAAACTTTTCTTCAAATAATAATTTGTCAATAATAAATAAGCTTAACTTGAAAAAATGTTAAACATTTTTGGTTTATTTATCATTTTAGACGGTTGTTTGCTTTTCCTGAAAAATTTATTCAATGTAACTCAGGGCTTTTTGGATTTCATATGACTATATGTACATTAGGGTGACCTAGTTTGTATGAAGGATAAAAAAGGTGTCAAAGTTTCCACTAAAATCGAAGTTTAATTTAATTTAAGATATCAATTCTCAAAATTTTGTATCCTGGCGTCAATATATGGCAAGCTTGATCAAAGTATAAAAAATGTCCTTTCCTAACGTTTTTATAATTTCTTTTATATATTTTTCAAAATTTCTTAAAATTGTGAGAAATAGTATTTAAAAAAAACTTAAATTTTTATCAGCTACTTTTATATTGAAACCACCCTTATGTTGCTATATATTTGTATGAATATGCAAAAATTAGCAAAATTGTTTTCTGATATTTTCAAACACATACAATTTTCAATATTGAAACTCGTAAATGAAACTCTCAAAACTCTCACGCCCACCTCGCATTTAAAATAACCAAGCAAAATTATGTAAAAAGCAAATCATTATAGAAAATGTGTCAGCTCTTTTTTACACATAAATAAAGTTATTTAAATATAAATATTTAACTACTTGTGCTCATGTCAATACCTTCGAACAATATAAAAATTATTTTTTTAATTTTGCACAATAAACAGGCAAATGTTGGAATAAAACTAGTAATGGGCGTATTCGACCATATGATACTCTACACCAGTATTGAATGTGAAATGTGATTTATTTTTTATAATTAATCAGAATAGTAACAAAAAACGAAACTAAAATATTGTAAATTTTATTGCAATAAATATATTAATAAATGTGTAGGATATTACAGTCACTTTCTGATGGGGGGCTTTGTATGGAGGCCTGGGTCAAATAAAAGCCCTTTTTTAACTGACCTTTTATCGAGATACAATTAAAGAAATTATCTTAAAAATATCGACCTGTTCTGTGATAACAACGTTTACATGGACACACGGACGGAACAGACAATCATCGTTAAATCGAATCAGAAATTTATACTTTAAGATGGGTATAGTAATGTTTAAGCGCGTTACAAACACAACCACCACCACCACAAACACAACCACCACTATAGTGCTGTAGGGTATAATTAAAATATATTATGACAAAGTCTGATTTTATTCATGATATTTAATGCTATAATTTTATTTCAAGTAGAATGATAAAGCAAGTTTTTAAAATCGCCTTTTACTTTAGTTTTTTTCACATACATACATATGTTTCCATTATCTTCTTTTAATGGATTTTACATTTTTTTCCATGTTGGGGTTTTCTTTGAGTATATACTACTTTTTACTTTAATTATACTTATTAGAACATGATACAACTAAATAAGCAATACTTTTGTAAAAAAAAAGAAAAAATAATTTTAATTAAACTCAGTACCTTGTAGTTGAAAAAGACATTATAAAGAAAGTAATAAATACGTCACAGTTGACTTTTAAAGAATTAAATCATTTAAAAAAATTTCAATTTATTTAAATATCATCAAAAATTTTAAATAATTTATTTAAAATTTTGATGTGTTATAAAATTTTTTTCTAAAATTTTCGATTTCAAATACATACTTGCTTTACATCACAGCTATTAACTGTTCTTAACTCATCCTAAAACTTGTATATAAAAACAACATTTTTTTCATTATTTGTTTTAAAATATTTTCTTATTTTCCTTTAATTATCTTTTGCTCTGTTAGAGGATGTTGAAAAATGTATTTTGTTACTATGTATAATTAAAAATATCCTTTGCAAAAATGAACAAAGCAAAAGGTAAAGGATATTTAGATAAAAAAAAGAATTTTCAAATTTTGATAAAAAAATAAGTATAAAACCACACATTTTTATCTCAACAATATAAAATGTTAAATTTAGTTTCATGCTTGAATTGTAATAAAATAATTTGTCAAAGGGTTATATTTTGTTTAAAAAAATATATCATTAACACCAAAATTACAAAGTAATTATAAAGAATAAAGCAAAATTTCAATTCTCAAACGTATACAATATCTAAACACCATACCTTTAGAATCATTTAGTACGGTGTAATATATAGTGGGCTATTATTAACATAGTAATGCAAAATTAACACATAATATCCATTTGGGAATCCATTATACACATTATACAAACTATTAACATTAGAGTGGAAGAAATGTGCTAAGATATTTTACTGTTGCTTAAGAAAATTACCATTAATAAACATGGCTGAATATTTAACACCTGTTAACTGTTACAACATACATACATATATACATATGTATATAACTATACAGTATTCATATTAAAGCAACTCCCTAAAAAGAGAAGAGCAAAACCTTAGATCTCATATGTATCGGAAAAATTTAACATATTATTAAAGAAAATATTCATAAGTGAACGTTTATTTTATTTGTTTGAGCCAGTTTAATAATATATTGCCTTTATATTTATAAATGTAACGAAATAACTAAAATATATCGCTGAAATGAAAAGTTATTGTTTGTCATTATTTTTCCCTTGGTTATAAATACACCTCTTAACGGCTTTCATTTAAACGTTCAAAACCATCTCATCGACTAGTTAGACTGGCAAACTTGAACAATCTCATTGTGCATTCAATAAATACGTTTTGTCTTGATCAATTTTTAACATATGGACTTGAAATTTACATTAAAATATATTTGTTATAATTTTTTGTTAACTTAATTTAATTATATTTTTAATATCGTTTGACATTGTTTTAAAATGTTTACAAATGTTGTAATCGAACAGAATTTGAATATGAATTTAATGAAACAAATCAAATGAACTTTTATTACACATTTTATTCGTCAAAACTTTTTACACCCTACACCACAATATTGGGGAGGGTATAATGTTTTTTGTGCTGACGTGTGTATAAGAGCCTCTCGATATTTGGCTCTTCAAATATTCTGTAACTAGCATACCCTGGGTGCTTCCCTACCCTATCTAAGTTCAATATCGTAAAAATATCAAAAAGTACCATCGGAAAAACGAAAAAGTACAAAGACCTCTTTCAATAAATTCTCATTTAATAAGGACCGTGTGTTCCTGTTAACCATTATAAAGAATCCATTTGAATAATAGAAAAGTACCAAATAGTTCCCACTTCCAGAATATTATTCAGTCAAGACCATGTATGTTAAAATTAATGTTCCCAGGTTAAATATTTTAGAAAATTAAAAAAGTACAATTTATGAGATAAAAAGTACTGAAAAGTTATCTCTTAAAGGATCTTATTCAATGAGGACCGTGTATGTTTAATATGTCTTCAGTTCATATTAAAGAACATACATAGAGTATAATTTGAAGGAAGAAAAAGTACCAAAAGTGGAATAAAGTTTACCTAATTGGAAAGTACTAATAAAAAGAGTACAATGTTTCCCCTTTTCGCTTAGAAGTATACTTTTTGAGAATTAAGTTTACAAAATGTTCCGTATATAAATCTACTACATATCACAGATAAAACTCAAACAATTCAAATCTGCATTCATTTATTCCAGAAAAATTGTGCTTTAAAAAAGGTACCAAACAATTTACTCGATTTTGTCCTATATATGCCTTAGTACTCGAATTCCAAAATAATATACAAAAAGCTTATTTTGTGTGAGTAAATAAACTACTTTTTGAAATTTTATAAAAGTTGGCTCAATAAGTTTGAATAAAATTAAATTTCCCGTTTTTCCCCTTTTTGGTACTTTTTTACCCAGTGAAATATCAAAAATTTTATTACAATAAATATAACAGAGTTAGTCCGTAATTTAATATGAACCGAAACATTTTTCTTAATGTGCTAAAAAAAGTACCATAAATTTAGTTTTTTTCCTTTTACACCCAAAAAGGACTGAATTTTAAAAAAAAGTACGAAACAGGTGTCTCATAATTTTAAGAGATGTATCCAAAATATTTAGAAAAATTTGATTATGTTAATTAGTTTAAAAGTTATAAAGGGCTGAAAAAGGTACCAAAATCACCTTTGTTACACATTTTTACCCCTTAAAAGTACGAATTTAAAAAAAGTACCAGGTACCCATCTGCTCATTTTAAGAGTAGATACAGGTGCATTTAAAATTTTTCTTGTATCACTAATATTATGTAAGGTATTTAAAAAACCTGATTTACTCGTTTTTCCCCTTTTTACCCGTAAATTTCCAAAAATTCCTACTTAGTGGATCTACATAACCAAAAACACATCAAATTTCATGATTCTAGGTTCAGCCGTTTGGGCTGTGCGATGATGAATCAGTCAGTCAGTAACGCTAATCTTTTATATATATCTAATATAAAAAACGATCCTTGTGCATCAAATATGGTTTTATTTACTTAAGACATCATTATCAATCATATACAATTTCGACAACTTAGAATAAAAAAAATTTTATACAACGATTATTTCTAATTTTTATATCTATTATATCGGAAAACTGTTGTTTTCCATCTTATCACTTTTAAATGTTAATTTCTAACATTTTCTGCTAAATTGCTATTAGAACACATTCAACTTTAGCACTTAAGTTTTTGCCTTTTATATATATTTTATATTAAAACAGTATTTCCCACAGAATGCATGTTTATATAACATTAAAATGCAAAACAATTCATTCATAAGTTCTGGTTGAAAAAAATATTTTTATTTTTCAGTATTGTTTTGTTTCCATTCTTTCCGAATGCCAAAGTTGCAGGATAAACAATGGAATTGAATGAATTTGTTTAAGAAGCCAAGGTCGTGTTTATTCAAACGCATGAATATTATTCAAGAAAACAAAAAGTATCACCAGTATTGTGTATATTTAAAAGTGCATGTTTTAAGTAAAGCACTTTAATATGTACCATTAGATTTTTGTTTCGATTTAAATAGCATGAATATAAACTACATTAAAAGCTATCATGCTTTAGGGTAACGAGAATTGACCTGTAATGACTTTTTTATATGCTTTACATTTACAATTTTTATTTATATACAAAGATATCGAAACATGCTGTTTTATGCTGTTTTTATACCCTACACCACTATAGTGGGGATGGTATTATACGTTTGTGCTGATGTTTGTAACATACAAAAATATTGGTCCAATACCCACCTTAAAGTATACCGATCGATTCAGAATCATTTTTTGAGTCGATTAAGATATGTCCGTCCGTCCGTATGTCCGGCTGGCTGGCTGTCCATGTAAACCTTGTGCGCAAGGTACAGGCCGCAATTTTCAAGATAATTTGATGAAATTTAGACCAAGCATGTTCTTTGGCACAGGGACGAAGCCTATTGAAAATGGTTGAAATCGGTAAATTATTTCACCTAGCCCCCATACAACCGTACCTCCCGATTTGAACTTTTTATGCCATAATTACGTCAAATATTCTGCTATCTCTATAAAAATTGGCACAAATAAGTTTTATATAAGTATAAATTACACTGCAGATTTTCGTAAGGATCGGCCTATATTTGACCCTAGCCCCCATACAAACCCCCTTCAAAAAATTACTTAAACGTCTAAAATTTACTTGTAACCATTTGTATCGCAATGAAACTCAACAAAACTAACTGTTATTTAGAAATATATCCTTTTCCCAAATTAACCGAGGATCGGTCCATATTTGACCTATATAAAGCCTCATTTAGAAATTTTAGTTTTTTATCAATAAATTGCTTAAATATTTTGGAATTATTGGTAATATTCAACATAAAACTTTCTTTATAAAAAATAAAAATTTTATAAAAAGTAAAAATTTTAAAAATATACTCATGGTGTAGGGTAATATATGGTCGGCCATGCCCGACTATACTTTCCTACTTGTTATGTTTAAATTCTCTCAGATTTAAGAAAACAAAAAACAGTGTTTTAGCTTCTTTTAATAAAAGATCTTATGTAAGTATAGTATAAGAAAATGAAACCCAGAGTCACTGAATCAGTCATTTTGCCTGTCAGTTAGATAGACAGTTTATTTAACTCAATGTAGCAATTCCCGTAGTAGATTATATTTTGTTTACATGTTCTTAAACAAATAAATTGCTTTTAAATGGAGCGAAACGAATAAATGCATAATATTGAAAGTTTATTTGAGTAAAGCACAATAAAAAAAGAAGTAACGGAAGCTGTGATGCGTCTAAATAAATTGATAAGAAAATCTCACACAGTTATGTTGAAATGTGTTTTGAAGTACACTATTGCGTATGATAATGTTATATATTAGTTATTACTTATACTACTTCAATATTAATAAATATATATTAAATACTTTTATTTGTTTAAGTTTACACACTCACATCCACGTCATTACTATTAATATTCTGCATAAACGTTTTTATTAAACGAAAAATAATACGAAAACCCTCAACAAAAATTATTTATGATTTAATTAAAACTTTTCACCCCCTTTCTTCTATTTGTTAGGATATACATATTTACTTTATAACCTGTTTGTATTTAAGTTTAATATTAATTAAATTTAAAAATAAAGTTTTTCGTAGTTTATGAAAATACTGTAAAATAAACTCGATTACGTATGTATGCATACATATAATTCTATAAAATTAAATTTAATAGAATTGTATATTTATATTAAATTTTTCAACAGTAATAACAGATAAGGGAAAATTTTTATTTGAATGGCTTAGTTTTAATTAGCATATTTGTCCATGTAAATTTATGCATTTATTCGCTGGCTTGTGGAAAATGTACAGATAGGATATTTGGGAATATATATATAATATTTTTCAATTTCTATCATAATTTTTAATGAATATTGGTGCAATGACAAAAAAGTTTTCTTTGATAGAATTGTATAGATTTTGCATTATAATTTTACATGAATATGAATACGAATTTTTGATGATTTGAAGGGCTTATTGCAGTAACTCGGTAAGCCACCTACCATCACAATTTGAAATTTTCAATAATTTAAGAATTTTTTTTATGAAGTAATTTTTTCCTGTACCCTTTGCTAACGCAAATAAAATACGATATTTACAATGCATACATTTTATGATTATTGTCAATAAAAATAATGACTTTAGATTTTTAATTTATAGCAGCCAATTTTATTTGACAAGTTTGATTCAAGTGTTAACTACAATACATTTTTGTTAGCATTGAACATTAAGCAATTGAATTCATATATGTTAAAATGCATTTTTTATATCGAACAATGTAAAGATATATTGTCTGTCTACTGATCCAGATCTGGTCTTCTATTTTAAATAACACGATATAAATAAAATAGAACGAGGGAATAGGAAAAATAAATTAGTAAAACTTCAGACTTCAGACTATATAAAATTCTTAAAATATATATACCAACAAAATTCTAATCAAAAAGAATATTTAAAACCCTTAGACTTAAAATTATAAGATATGCATATTAATATGTATTATGAAAAATATTTGATATCCCATTTAAAAAATATTTAGTGGAAACGTATGTATAATGAATTCATTACAAATTCCAACAGTTTGTTGACAATTAAAGTTGCTGCCAACTAAATATGTACAACATTTGCTATGATGATGTTGACAAAATTTGAAAAGTACAACAATTATAGCAAAAGTGAACAAAAAAAGTAATAATAATGAAAATTAAAATCCGCACATGTTTTACAGTTCATAAACAAAAAGATAATGACATCAACAACCGTTTCTAATGTAAATGTGTAGATAGAAACATGAATTTATTCATATATACATTCAGTCAGTCAGTCAGTCAGTCTGTCATTCATTTATTTAGTCATAGTCATGCTTGTGTATTCAAAAATAGAGATTCCTGTAGTAATTTTAACAACTGTGACAGATATACAAACAATTATATTCAGATACATATATGTGTAAGTATACAGTGAGAGGATAAAAGTGTGACCTTAAACATTTCATATTAATTTTAATTTTTTATTAATAATTTTTCCTACAGCTTAATATTTTTTACATTATGTAAGATACTAAAATGTTTAACTACATACGTAAGTATGTATGTATATCAATGTTACAATTACTCGCTAAGTACTTTTTTCACCTCTTGGGTTTTCTCTATCTAACACCTCCAATAATTTTGCACATTACTGTAATTATATTCACTTTACCATACACATTACAATAAACACTACTTATGTGAGAAAAAAAGCAACAAAAAAAGCAATAGCAAGTTGCAATGACTGAAATGCCAACAATAAAACTTTAGATTACATATCGCATTTTCCGCCGACACATTTATAGTTTGTTAATAAAAATACAGAAAGTGAAAAAAAAAACTAAAATGAAATACGCAAAGCTCAACCAAACTAAAGTCCTTACATAGCTCCTCCCGCTATTTCCCGCAGATGTGTTGTCGGTTCGTGAAATACACTTTGAAAATACCAACTTATGAAATATTAAATTAGAACTGGTTATGTAATAAACAAAATTTCTTTAAAAACGATCAGTTCTAGTTCAGTTTTATTTCAGTTCTAGTTCAGTTCTAGTTCAGTTCTAGTTCAGTTCTAGTTCAGTTCTAGTTCAGTTCTAGTTCAGTTCTAGTTCAGTTCTAGTTCAGTTCTAGTTCAGTTCTAGTTCAGTTCTAGTTCAGTTCTAGTTCAGTTCTAGTTCAGTTCTAATTCAGTTCTAGTTCAGTTTTAGTTCAGTTTTAGTTCAGTTCTAGTTCAGTTCTAGTTCAGTTCTAGTTCAGTTCTAGTTCAGTTTTAGTTCAGTTCTAGTTCAGTTCTAGTTCAGTTCTAGTTCAGTTCTAGTTCAGTTCTAGTTCAGTTCTAGTTCAGTTCTAGTTCAGTTCTAGTTATAGTTCTATTCTATTTCTGTTCTATTTCATTTCCAGTGCTCACTAGTTCAGTATTACTTTAGGTTTATATGATTTTTTCAAGTGTATATTTTATGCAACACTTACAAAAATACAAATATGTATTCATACTCTAAGTATGTACGAATATCCCCAGTTACCATACAATTTTGGACAACATTATCAACTTTTTCCCTCCGACAGAATATATAAAAATAGAGCATGACAAGTCGAAAAAAAAACATTTTGAAAATTAACAAAGTTTTGTTGTAGAGTCATTAGCTGTAATGTGTGTTGGGAAACATGTGACACATTTTTGCAAACATTTCTGATGGAAATGTTGGAAAAAATTTGGTTTTAGAAAATATTGTTTTCATTATTTCACTTTGTGAAATAATAGAAGGTGTCTCCTGATGTGTTGATGTCATTAAAGAGATTGACGGTGAACACGTCAACGGGAGAGAGTAAATTCATGAAATAAATGAAGAAAATTGATAAATGATTTCCATAAAATTTACAAGAAAATTTTCTAAAAAAATGTTAAAATGTTAAAAAAATGTTATTAATATACCCCCTTATTCATAAACAGCACTTTATTTTATAAAAGGTTTATAAAACAAAATTTTCATACGAAATTTGATTTATAAGTCGTTTATAAAATAAAAATTTGTTTATGAATATGGGGGATAAAATTTTTACATAATATAATAAACTCATTAGACTCTATTTACTAATAGGGTAATTTCATTCTTAACAATTAAAAATGTTTATCAATTAACATAATTTGTATACATTTAAAAAGTTATTGTAGTGAGTTTGTAATATACTCTTAAACTTTTATAATAATCATTGCATTAAATTATTCGCAGCATTTGCAGACAAACTAGATATACGGAAATTCCAAACATTTTGTGAAACTAAAGTCTGAAATTTGTTTTATACCTGGTACTTAACAAAAATTTCGCGGGCTATTTACATGAGACAATTTTAATAATTTACTGCAACAAACTGTTCCTACAAAACTTTTCACAATCATTATAGTGTTATAAAAATGAAAACAATTTATTTTTCTAATTTGAATCTACACAAACTGAATGAGAAGAAGGAAAAACTATAGAAGACAGTGAATAATTAAAATGACAACAAAAGTTCAAGTCAAATTAGGTGAACAAAGTTTAATTGTGAAAATTATGAAAACTTTTCTATGCAATTTTTTTACTGCACAGAACATGGTAATCAGAAAACAAACATTTATATTTAAAGTTCTTAATTCTAAATTGTTGTATCAAAGAATAAGTTCAGTTCTAGTTCTAGTTCAGTTCTAGTTCAGTTCTAGTTCAGTTCTAGTTCAGTTCTAGTTCAGTTCTAGTTCAGTTCTAGTTCAGTTCTAGTTCAGTTCTAGTTCAGTTCTAGTTCAGTTCTCGTTCAGTTCTAGTTCAGTTCTAGTTCAGTTCTAGTTCAGTTCTAGTTCAGTTCTAGTTCATTTCTAGTTCAGCTCTAGTTCAGCTCAAGTTCAGCTCTAGTTCAGATCAGTTCTATTATTTAATCAGTATTTCTCACAAAACATAATTTTATATCTAACCTTAAAACTTTTAACTTCTAAATTAAGCGCTTACAAACAGCTTCCTGGCACTTAATAAAGGAAAATAGCACTTTTACATTTTCTTTTATTTACTTTCACAATATTGTATCTTTTTAAATGAATCCTTTATTTTATTTTATGTTGTTTTGCAAACCTTCCTCATTAAGAATACAAACATTAAATGAATCGTAAAAGAAACAAATAAATAGTTTTGTTGCTTGACCTATCATACAGTAAAGGGTTCTTTTTCCGCTTCTTATAAATATTCAAATAAATTTGTTGATAAAATTTATGAGAAATAAATTATACCCTACATAAAATGAGCGCTTATCAATATATACCAATGTCTACAAAAAATTGTTTTAATCTTTTGAAAAAACAAATATTGCTGATTTATCTTTTATATATTTTTTGAAGAATCCTTTAAATTTACAATATTATTTCCAAAAGGTTATATAGTATATTTCATAACTTTTTTCTCAGAATTCTTGTATTGTTCTCTTAACAATACAATTTTACTTCTATAAAAAAAAAACATAGTGCAAGAAAAATTTAGTTTCAATTTAACCAGTTTCTATTGTTTTAAATTATAATGCATTGCGCGTTCCGGAGCATCAATTGAAACTAATAATGCCCAGAACTGCAATATTTGTTTTTTTATCGCATAAAAATAAATTTATATTCACTGCAACAAATAAACGACATCATAAAAGAATCATGTTGCAAATTTGGTACCAGCTGCTTTTTTAAATTTATTTTTTTTTTGTCGATGCTGTGTTGTTTCATTTTAGTGTCTTGTTTTAAGGACAGTGAAATCTGTATGAGCATGAGATCATTTAAATTACATCTCTTATGGACACATCATGATCTCTAAATATCTTAAGTTATATTAAAAATATATTTTAATATCAAAACTACGGAACTAGTTTTAAGTACCTTTTATTAAAATATTATTTCAAAAAATATCTTAAGGATATTTCACAGTAGCAGCAGTTTTATTGAATAGTTTCTCATAATAGTTTTGAAAAACTGCAAAAAAAAGCAAGAAAACATTTTGCAATTGTTTTCATTGCGAATACTAAAAAACAATAATGCAATTATATCATCAATTTCTTAAAACAATAGTAATTGTTTTCTTCCTCTTGTTGGATTTTTAGATTATTTTTATAGTCTACAGTGCTATAGTTGGGAAGGTATATTTAGTTTGTACTCTTTGCCTGTGTTAATCATAGTTTTCATTCCTGTTTAGTTCCAGTTGAATATAATTCCTTAATTTTATGCAACAATCGGATTTATAGAAATTTCGATGTTATTTCGGATTTTTTAACCAATTTTAAGAGAATCGGTGATGTGGGGTGTGATACCGTCGAACATATCCAACTACATTTTTCAAATATATTTTTTATTATTTTATTTTATTTTTTTTTTTTTTAAAGTTCACATTGTAACAACATTGACTCTACACAACGACAGACACTCAAGCAAACTCAGTGAAGCAACAAACTTGAACGTTGCCAGCATCATCAACAGCTTCGACAGCACTGTCATGAACAATATTATTATCAACATCAGCAGCACAAAATGTAGCCGTTATTATTCCATCTCAAATATTCATGCAGACAGACTAAATAACGGACAGACTTACAAACTTTTACATTCAGTATGGACATTAAATATTACTCGGTTATTTAATGAGAGACAATCTTCTGAATAATTAAAATGATGATAGTTTCTCGGAAGACAAAAAAAAAAATAGCAACAAAAATCATTAGTTACTATTGTTTTACATGTAGTCATGGTTTTAATGTTGCAAAAATTATTTTCCTTCCATCTTTCTATCAAGCAGCATCAAAAAATTTTGGTTAAAGAACGACTTTGTTGTACAGAACAGAAAAGTGCCGTAAATTATGCTTTAGTTTATGAGGACATTAATACTTTACTATATCCTAGTAAATAGATTGTGTATCAACAACTTAGTTAAAAGAAAATAATTGAAAGAAAAAACAGTATACAAATAAAGCTGATAAATTTGTAGTAGAAATATGAATTTCAAATTTAATACATATTGAAATATGCAGTAATAAAGTTGTTAAAAATTATTTAAATTTTGTTTTAACAAAATCAAATGTTGTTCTTAAGGAAATTACAGTAGTTTAGAATAAAAACTTTAACAATCTTTATGTTTATATGTCACCATAAAAAAAGTCTTTAAAAACTTTTTTTATTAGATTTCATACAAGTACATTGTTATTTTCAAAGAAAATTGTTTCCTTTTTTATTTTATCTAATTTAATAATCCTAATCAAATTATGACAACTACAAAAAATATTTGCATTCTTGTGTTTTTTTTTTCTTTTCATTTTCTTTATGATGTTAATAAATACACACAATATTTGTTTAGCAAGTTTTACTAATATTGACAATAATTTAAATAAACAAAATGTTCTTAGAAATTAAAGCAATATTGTAGTGGAAAACCTTATATGTTACATAAGTTTAGCAGTAGAGAGCAAAACAAAAAATATCGCATAAATTTTCTTTTTTGCAAATTTTTTTTTTTTTTTTTGCACAAAATATTTTATTATCTACCCCTTGCAAAATCTAACACAAATACATATATACAAAAATAAAAATAGTATATTGTTCACACAATTTTTGACACTTGTCTAATGGCAATAAATAAAGTAAATAAAAATAACAAAAAAAAAAAAAATACATAAAAGAAAAATCTAATAAATACAAATAAAAAAGGCAACAGAAATTGTATACATATCTGTTTTTTTTTTTCATACGTATTAGTATTTGTCCATATTAAATATTTTTCTAAGATTTGTTCCAAAGAAAAAACAAAAAAATATATATCCTTTGAATATTTACAAATATAATTGTTTGAAATGAGTTGAGAAAAAAAATAGTTGAATTTCTTCAAAAAAAAAAATGGAGACTTTTTTCTCTTAAAGGAAATTTAAATTGTCAAATAATAAAAGAAGTATAAAAGAAGTAAAAGTTTGGTATGAAAAAATTTAAATTATTTTAAGTACTTAACCATTGGCTTAATTCTCAAATATTTCAAAAATTTGTTGACAAAAAAGAGATATCCTGAATATGAAGCTATATGGACCAAGAAAAAATCTGAAATTATTACATTTAGCTGAATAGGTTATTACTGGTAAAGAACAAAACAATTTGGATTTGTTATATCACAATTGTCTTAGGGGTTCATTTAACAAACAGGGGATTTATATTTTTTTGTAAAAAGATACAGCAAAAAAAGAACTTTCAAGGAAGCAAAAAAGAAGTAGAATTTACTTCATGTGTGTACTGAAATAGGCCTGAAGATTTGATGATTTTAACACAAGCTTATCATAGAAGGCATTTATTTGAAAATTTTTTATTTGATACAAAATTCACTACATTTGAAGACATTCCTTAGAAAGTAATTTTTTTTTTTGGGAATCATTAGGAAGTGAAATTGTAGTTTTATAAAATACAACTAATTTGAATCAAATAATATTAAAATTAGTTTATTTCAAAAATTCCAGTACAAAGAATATACCTTCAAATAAAAAAAATTGGATTATTTTCGCTTCTTTAGAAGTTACGGTTCGTTTTATAAAAGAAATTTATTTAGAATTTTATTATGATCCCAGCAAAAACTGGGTAATAGCTTTTAATTGTAATTACTTACCTTGGCCTCCGTTAGATTAGTGGATAGTGTTCTTGTCAGGTAGACCGTAGGTGGTGGGTTCGATTCCCACCTGAGGCACTGGTTAAGGAACGCACAACAGGCCCGTTAGATGCCTAGGTGTATTTTATTGGATTTGATATATATTTGTACATCCTCCTTTCAAACTAACTAACTAAATAACTATAACTTTTCTGGTGGTCCAATGCTATGATATAATTGACCTATTTCAATCCTTTTTATTATAATTATTGCCTAAACCAAAAAAGGCTTACTTGCCAAATGGATATGCAGACGTACGGAAGAACTCATAAAATGATTCTGAGTGGGCTGATATACATGAAAGACCAAAATTTCTTGATGTTACAAACATCAGCTCATATTAATATAATGTTGCTCTAATAAAACATATATAACAATATTTAATTTACTCAGCATAAACTTTCATTCATTACCAGGTAAAGGATTAAAATACTAAAATTTACTTAAACAATAGCAAAGTCATTGTTTTAACAAGATAGTGTCATTGAAGACAAGTACTTGCAGTAATCGTTTACAAGTAATGAGAAAAATCAGTCAATGCAAATCGTTCTATACATATATATTCACTCAGAAGCTGACTAACGATTTACAAAAAAAAAATTATATAACACATTATTAATAAGACTTAAGTAAAGTACTTCTATATAATCAGAATTATATGTAGTAATGATTGATAAGTATGTTAATAGGTAAATTGTTACAATTGTAATTCTTAAACAAGTTTTTGCTAGGTAATAATCATAAAACATATTTCAATGTCCTAACATTTTCTTTTCTATTTTCAATATTCCCTATACATTTATAAATATCCTTTCCATAAAACATTTTAATAATGCAAAATAAGTTACTTTAAACCAATTAATATTTAATATAATTTATAACAGAAAAGATTCATTCCTCTTAAGAAGATTTACTTACTCTTCTAATAACCACAAATAATTGGTAAAATGAATATGAGTGAATGAATAAATTTATATTGAAATAAATTTTATTTGCACACAAATATAACAACTACAACAGAAATATGTTAAGAATATTATTATTTATGGTTTACTGTTAATCAATGACAATGTAATCAAGTAATCTTTATAAACACTAATACATCTTTCATTTTAAACAGTTCTTTTTCATTCAGTATATCCTTGAAAATATATGTATGTATGTTTGCATGTATGGTATATGTATTGGATTGGTGTAAGAAAATTTTTGTAGATTTCCAAGACAATTTTATTTTGTTTAAAGATATGACAACTAACACTTTGTTTTTGTTTAAATTCTTTTATATTTTTAAAGGGTCATACTAAGTATTGCAGTAGAGCCCCTCAAGAGGCCTTTTAAACTAAAGTTTAACCCCTGTATTCATAAAGATATTAATTGCTTATTTTATGTTTATTACGTACATTTTCTATACAAAATTTCTGCTATAAACCATCAATAACATTTTTAAATATGGAGTTAAAAGTATGTATGCATTAAAAGGTTAGAGGTACAATATACGTGGTACCTCTTATATAAAGAAACAATTTTAACAATTATAGTTAAAGTGTGAGGCGAAAAAGAGCCTTAAATACCTCTTTTTACCAAATTATTGCCTTCATTCACTATGAATTTATGTCTACAGGCTTGTATGTAAAATGAAGCATTATTTTACATGTCATTATAAGCATTATTTTACATGTATTATTTTTATTAATATTTCGGCTTTAAAACATACATAAGCAAAATTTCCGGCGGTATTATACTAAAATACTTAGACATAAATTATGAGAGTGAGTAATTGTACAAATTTTCTAAATTAGTATGACAAATTGACATCTTTAAGTTAATCTATTACAGAAATATGTATGTATCTTTTCCTTGTTTCAAAATTAAGAAAAAGCTAAATTTGAATCCACAGGAATTTATATTGTAAACAGACAAACTTAAAGAAATTATAATGAAGTTTATTGGAATTTATTTTAATTATATTTAAAAAAAAAACATATATGTATCTATTGTAATTCTGATTAAGCTACAAAATTTTTTTCTCAATTACTTCAATTTTTTTTGTATTAAATAAAATATTTTAATAAAATTAAACAAAAAATTGTAATAAAATTATTGTTCTAAACACGTGTCATATTTCACAATTATCTTACACAATACACGTACAATCCTACAAATATCACATATTTTTATAAAGTCCCCCATGAATAAGTTGATTTGGTGATGATATAAATCTCAATAGTAAAGAAAGCATCAAATTCTAATTTAATATTCGCACTCTTACCATACATATCGATATGGAATTCGAATAAAAATGTCATCATTTAGACTAATCTTTAAATATGATTTATTTATGAATATGGTTTTCGTTTTTTTTTTATTTCCTGTTATACATACTTATAGACCTGATCCTTGTACTAGAACAACAAGGAGTACATCATAAATCTTTAAGGACATGAAGACCCTATGAAACAAAAAGATGAAAAAAAAGAACACAAAAATTATGAATTATTTGTGTGATTATTGAATGTAAGAAAATGAAATAATGCAAAAAAATCTAGCGTAGAAAGGGAAATCACATATGTATGTATACATAGAAAATGTATATACATTAGTGTGGCCCGGTTTGTATGGAGGAAAAAAAGGTGTCGATGTTCCCGACTAAAATTAAAGTTTAATTGATAACAAGATAGCGTTTCTCAAAATTTTTGTTCTGGGGTCAACATTTGGCGAGCTGGATCAAAGGATTAAAAGGTCCTTTTTTGGGTTTTTTTTGCGATTTTTTTCATATATCTTCTAAAGGAAAGATATAAAATTTTGGTTTCATAAGAAAGGTCCTTTAGACGCTTTCAATAGCATATAATTGTGTAACAGTAAAGTAATAAAAATTTTGTAACTTTTCGTAAAATTTTCAGATTTTTTACATTTTAACATAGACTAATTGAATATAATTTTGGAGTTGTATACAAATTTGTGTTATGTCATTAAAATCGTCTTTAAAAGACCTTTCATATGATACTAAATTTGCATATGGTTTATTCGCCAAAATATGAAAAAATTATAAAATCCTTAAAAAAGGACCCTTTTATCCTTTGAACCAGCTCACCAAATATTGGCGTCAAGACAAAAATTTTCAGAACTGGTATCTTAGAATGAACTAAATTTTAATTTTGAGACCACCCTAATATTCATGTGTAGTATATATATACCATACCAGAGAATTTACAAAAAAAAAAAAAAACCAGCAAAAATCTGTAGTCACTTTAAAGAGCTATCGACATGTTTCTTCCTGTTGAAGCTTTTAATAAAGTTTGTGTGGTTCGTTCTACAATATTTTTCGTCAATGTTGTTTATTTTCTCTTTTCTATAGAAAATAAACTTTGTATAATTTTTTGGTGTTTTTTGGTTAAAAAATTAAATTGTAAATACAATAAAAACAATATTTTTTCGGTAAAAATACTACAGAGTTTCCCGAGCTGCAGTTTTTTTTTTTTTTCTAAATCTATTATAGATTATGTTTTTCTCCAGAAGTGGCAAATGTTTCTTTTATTATGGCATTTCACAGAAAATATACCTCTAAATTGAAAGAATATATTTTTGATTTGAGAAACATCAGAAATTAAAGAGTTATGAGCTCTAAGTACACTCACTTTTCTTGTGTCAAATGACTTATAAAAGGCTAATGTTTTGGCTATTGTTTAGTTTGTGTTGCTGCAAGTAAGTTTATTACCATTTTTTAAGATATTTTGATATAAAAAAATCAAAACAAGTTTTAGGTATTTTTAAATTTTCAGTTTAGAGATTTTTTTCCATAGAAAAACTCTATTTTAGGGGAAAAAAGAAAAAGTAATGTAAAACAATATAAGCTTGTGTGTTAATGTGTGTGGAGTTGTATTCTACTATATATGGTTAAAAGGTACATATGTAAGCAATAAATAACAAATAATTCGGTAAGAGAAGAAATAATTTTAATTTTATTTCCAATGTTATCTATAAACTAGTCTATCAAGTCTATCTTTGGAAGTGTATTGGAAAGTATATAAATTAATCTATTAATAACTAATCATATAGCTAATCCTTCAGTTATTCTATTGACTAGTTGATTAATTAGTTTATTGACAAATCTATTGAATAGTCTATTGACAAGTATATAGACCAGTATTTTGATATATTCATTCACTACAGACTAGACATATACAAGTCAGCTAGTTTGCTAAATACTCTATTGTCTAGTATATAAGCTAGTCTATTGTCTAGTTTTTTAGTCAAGTAACTACAATATCGACAAATTCACTGACTTAGCAAATAACTAGTATATTGACTACTGGCTAGTCTATAGACAATACCGTTGTCTATTGATTAGTGTGTTGATTAGTCTTTACATGGACTGATCAATTTCTAATCTAGTCCACTGAATGTGTTTGTCTAGTTTATATAACTAATTTCTTAACTAGTCTATTGACATGTCACTATTAACTAGTCTATTAATTAATAGATTGACTAATCTATTAACTAATCAATTGACTAGTTTATAGGCCAGTCTTTAGACTATAACATTGACCTATTTATTAATTAGACTTTTGATAAGTCATTGACACGGATTAATCTATTATCTTTAGTCTATTGGCTAATCTGTTTAACTAGTCTATTGGCAGTCTACTGATAAGGCCATTGGATTGGATCTACTGACTAGTTTAATTACTAATTTATAGACTTGACCACTCAATCTCTTTGACTAGTCTATATGACATTGACTAATTTTTTAACTTATCTCTTACTTGTCATTTACTACAATATTGATTAGTCCATTGACTAATCTACTAGACTATTCCCCTGTCTATTAATTATATATTAACTAGTTCCCGACTTTCACTAGTTTATATGTCCAATTTAATACCTTATATTCTAAGTTATTATTATATTCACTAGTTGTCACTAGTCAATACAATAAGTATTGACTAGTCTATATGCTCTATTGACTAAATTATTGGGTAATCTATGAAATAATTTATTGACTGATCTATTGACTATTCTATTCTATGACAACTTACTAGTCTATTGACAATTATCCTCTGAATATTGTATATACTAGTATATTGATTAGTCTTCTGGATAGTCTACTGACTAGTCTTAGACTTCTAATTAGAGATTGAGGTAATTTTTCTTTCTACCATGAAATATTCAACAAATTTAATGTTCCTATCATATCTAAGAATTACTGTCTACCCATATCCAATAAAATAAAAGAATCTCTAACCAAACAAAAAAAAAACAACTTGTCATTGTCGTTAAGAAACTTTTTATTGAACAAAATCGAAGCACAAAAAAGTTAATGGCTGATTATTGAGATAAATGTCACACTTGTGTAGAGATTTGTAATACTAAACATATACAAATTGTCACTTGTGTCTTTTGGTGATTAGCGGAGTAACGCTCAAGGTGGGTACGAATGTCAATATAAATCTTGGGGAAAAAACACAAAGAACAGAAAATACAAAGTGACAATTTATTACATTTACTAAAACTTTTTCCTATAAAATCTCAGAAAAAATCACATGAGCAGATGTTGTTAAATAAGAAGATATAAGAAGAACACATACACATTATCCGCTTAATTGCTATTGTAGCAATATTTTAAGAAAAAAAGTTAATACACAATATTTCTAATGAATTTTAATAAAAAAAAGAAAAAGCTTTAATTGCACAAGAGAAAAAACCCAAAACTAATTATACATTAAAGTCCTTATTCATAAGCAAGTTTTTATTTTATTAAAAATTTATAAAATTAATTTTGAGAGTTTTTATTTGATGTGGATTGTCTATAGAAAAATTTACGACTTCTATGAAATGTTATTATAAAATTGTTTTAAGTATTATGTAATTAAATTTATTTTAGGTTAAAAAACATTCAAAATTCCTTTAGTAGTAAAAACTATGAGTATGAGCATTTTACAACAAAATAATAATATTTAATAAGCATACGCCTAGTAGTACATTCTAAAACCATATAGTAGTAGCATTAAAATAAAATGTGTAGCATATCCTTAGGATGGTTATTAATTTAAGTTAAATTTAACTAAACCACGTAAGCGTATGAGTAATAAAAATGTTTTAAGATTTAAAAAAATTGGTTTACGTGATTATTGATTTCATCGTTTTCCCATTTTTACATTAAATACAAAAACGTTAATAGCAAAAGTAAATTGAATGTGAAACTGCATACTTTAGTGTTTTTATTTGTTAAATATCTATAAATATAATTAATTAATTGATATAATCTGACATTAATTTACAATGTATTTTCAATAAAAATATATAATATGTAATTATAATTGCAAGTGTGCGATTATACGCATCATAAGAAAGAAATTGGATAAAAATCTACCCTTGTCAATAAATTATAATTACTTGTGTGTATTTATTTTAATCGTTTTCGCATATAGACATTTGGTTAATATAAATATTATTTTAATGAATTATTATATTAATATATTATTGAGTAAACAAATGTTACGAGAAAACCATATCAATGAAAGCAAAATTTTTTAAAATTTGGTTAGTACTTTTCAATTGAAAACTACATATCATTCTATTTACTTACAAATACTTAAATGATGTCCTATAAATAATGTGTTATATAAATATTTTCTAATTCATTAGTCTACCTCTGTTAGAGGATATAGAAGCTGTATGCGTTTTCACACAATTTATATTGACTTATTTTTTTAATTACTTGAAAGTGATTGTGGTAATTATTTATATAGAATGGCATCACCATGTTAAAATAATAATATAAAATACTATTGTGTAAGTAAATTTTTGCAATTTAAACCCTTACTTGGTAATGAAAGTTGTTGCTGTGTAGGTTTCTTAGGGCTAAGTGAAGACCAATCATTATCAAAGCAAATTCCATTGAATTATCTTCAAAATTGCAATCTTTACTGTTTGCATGGATAGATGAATCTTGGGTATAATAGCAATATATTCATGTACTCATTAAGTAACAAAACTGTAAGTAAACAAAAACCTTCCAACTACTACCATAACCATTCTTTAAATATCTTCTCCAATAAATAAATTAAAAATTTTCCAACAATTCCCTATTCCCGCAGGTTAATTAAATTTTTCCCAAAAAGAAATGAACCAAACCCAAATGAAATCTATGTGTTTATTTTAACAGACAGTAAACAAAATAAGTTATAATATGTTCTTACCAAATTTTAATTTAGTCTAAATACAGTTTTACTCAAATAAAAATTTTCTTTATTTTAAAAATTGTTTATATACATCAAACTGCCTAAAAAGAAAAAAAACATCTTTTAAACTTAACAAAGCAATTTATTTTTACAACATGACATGTAAACATAAAAAATACTAAAATAGACAAAAAGAAAAAAATCTACTTGCATGTATCCATATTATATTTTTTGAAAAGAAAAATATTTTTTTAAAACTTTTATCTTGTGATCATAAAATTATAAAATACGGTGTTATAATATAAGTATTTTGCTAACTTTTTGTAAAAGAAACGGGCTTATAGACAATCATTTAAATGAAAATTTCAAATTTCACTTAAAAAATATATATTTTTTTATGCAGATCACCTAACTTCCTTTTCAAGGAAATACATTCAACTCTCATTTTATATGTTTTGACTTATTGCAGGATCTACATGCTTATTTTCATGTTTCTAGGGTTAATATTATAGAAAATTGAAAAGGTATCTTTTGAAGAACAAAAAAAAGTTATATCTTTAAATTCAATATTATAAAAAATTCTAAAAGTAACTTTTGAAGAACTAAAAATTTATAAAAGTACCCATTTCTCAGATACACATTTACTTAATCGTTTTAGTTTGTGAAACATCCATATATTCCATTTAATTCAAATAAAAAATAAAATTTTCATATAAAATAATTTATAGTAATACTCTATTACGCGCGCTATATGCTCTTTCTATTTATTTATTTCTCTATCAATTTAGTTTACAACTAAATTGATATGAAAGCAATCAAACTTGTTTAAAATTGTCTTTTGGAAAAAAAGCAATTTAAATTTTATTTTATATATTATTTATATAACAGATTAAACTAAAACAAAATTGAGCAAAATAAAAACTAATATAAGAGTTTAGAAAATTCTCAGAAAAGTACTTTCACTATTAAAAAAACATTTAAAAAAAAGTTAAAAAAAATTAAATTTTGTGTTAAAATTGTTTAAATACAAATGTCGATCGGTCCGCTATTAGTCATAGTTAGTTAGTTATCAAAAATTTAATATAACAAATGAGTTACACTATACGTTTTTATTCCTAATTAAACTCATCACCAAAACTAAATTTTTTTTCTAACAAAATATTTGTCAAATTTAAATTTTATTTAATACCCGTAAAACACATAAACGTTTACAAGCATACGCTGTATTGTATAAAATATCGAATTTTCCCTAAAGCTGAAAATATTTTTCAAATATTTACTTTTAGCTTGTGTTTGTCATATTTTTACTGTAGTGTTCGTAAATTTTTCAACATCAAATAACAACAAAAGGAGTAAAAACAACAACAACAGTAGTATCGGTAATAACAACAATATCAATGGTATCATAAACAACAATTGTAATGGTGGCAAGCAGTTTTAAGGTTTTTACTTCAGCTTCAGTTATCAATGGATATTTACTACCAACAAAAATGTTAAGGTTTACACGCACTGTGGGCTAAGTAGACAGACGTAAAGGGGTTATGTATAGAACTTTTGAAAATGTTCTGAATTCCTTCGGATGGAGAATTAATAAAGACAGAATACATTCATAATTGAGCTAAGAAATATTAAGTTCACAACCACTATGTATATACCACTGTTTGACTCTGGATTAAACAATTGAGATTTTGTTGGGTGATATTTGTTTGCATTAATACAAATATTATGTTCATAGAAACAAATGTTTGGTACAGAAAATACATGTCATCGTTTTACAAACATAAGGGTGAACCTATCCTTGTTTTTTGGGATTTGCCAATCATTTGAAGGCAGAAATATAAAAAAATATATAGATTTTCTGAAATTTATTTTCTCACTATTTCCTATTTCTTCAAAATACCACAATTTTCGAAATTATTATCCCTAATAAAAACATATTGACATATATATGTATATTTATAAAATGGAATGTATTGTATGTATATGACAATTTACATATTAAATTTCAATTGTATAATTTTACCATTTCCGTGTACGAGCATGTTTTCGATCCAAACCTCTATTTTATACCCTACAACACTAACAGGTAACCAGTATTAGGCAATTGTGCTGACAATAGACAACCCTATAAAGTAGACTAAAGACTAGACTACTACAGACTAGACTATAGACCAGACTATAGGCTAGACTATAGACTAGACTACAGAATAGACTTTAGACTAGATTAAAGACTAGACTTTAAACCAGACTATAGACTAGACAATAGACTAGACTATAGACTATACTATAGACTAGACTGTAGACTAGACTATAGATTAGACTGTAGACTAGACTATAGACTAGACCATAGACTAGACTATAGACTAGACTATAGACTAGACTATAGACTAGACTATAGACTAGACTATAGACTAGACTATAGACTAGACTATAGACTAGACTATAGACTAGACTATAGACTAGACTATAGAGATAGGGCTGAGCTCAGGCCACTATCGGGGTCAGTAGGTGGTGGATGACTGAACGACCTGCAGATATGTAGGCCAGCTGCGATGGATAAGCAGTCCCCGACCAAGAGCGGTAGTTTTTGAAGGCGTACTATAAAAAAGTACATAAGCTTG
>NC_060953.1:60761441-60784421 GCF_022045245.1 Lucilia cuprina
CTATAGACTAGACTATAGACTAGACTATTGACTAGACTATAGACTAGACTATAGACTAGACTATAGACTAGACTATAGACTAGACTATAGCCTAGACTATAGACTAGAATATAGACTAGACTAGTGCTAGCAGAATATAACCTTTTGTGAGCTCTCTTTTACCTCAAAATAAAATTTGTTTATATATATGCTATTCTAAAATATATCTATGTTTCTGTGTTGTGTAAAGTACGTGTCTTATTCAAATTGTCATAGATTATAATATATTGTACATGAACAACATGTTTTCATTTCTAAACACATACATTTATCTTTGTACAACCACTCTTACCAATATAAATATATTTGTATTTTCGTGTACGTGTGCTTTCACATTTTAGATGTTAAGATTGTGTTTATGATAAAAACCACATATTATATTGTTAATAGCATGAATTCAATTGAAAATTAATATATTTCCTTTCACTCTTCCTCAATTTTGGTTAAATGAAAGATTTGTAAAATCAAAATAAGTACAAGAGTAGGAAAACAATTTTTTTTTTTATATGTTATTTTAACCGATAACCATTAAGGGAATATAATATCTTGAGTTTAGTCATTTCATAAGGAGGAAACTGACATTAAACAGATAAGGAGAAAAATTAAAAAAAATAATTTTTTTAAATTTTGAATTTATGAGCTTTATAGAAAATGACATGTTAAGATTGTTTTTAGTAAGATTTTGACTTTTTTTAATTTAGCTTTAAACGTCTTTTTTAGATATAATATATAGCTATGAAATTTTGCAAAATTCTTATAAATTACATTCATATATTTAATTATTAATGAAACATTTAAGTTCATTGTTTTCCCACAAAAGATAACATCAATAATTACAATTCAAAAACTAAATTAAACAACCATTCTAAGACATTAATCTTCTTATCGTATTATGATACAAATTGTATCCGAAATAATACAAAAGAATTACATTTAAATATTTATTTAACATAATTTTACATATATATTTTGTGTTCAAAAATTATTGATTGCTATCAATAAATGATAATTATAAAGGAAAACCATAACATTAAAATTGTGTGAGAAATGAAAACAATAATACAGATTATTCATTGCATACAGTTAGGTGTTAAAGTGTAGGTATAAATATCTAATTGCTAAATGAAATCTAAATTTATATAATTCTGTAAAATTTTAATTTATCTTTCATAGTTATTTTATTTTTAATTTCAAATTAAATATATTAAAAATATTTCCCCATACTTTTGTTAATTACTGTATTTACTTTGTTTAAAATGTTTCAATAGTTATTTAATTTACAAAAGTATTATAAAAAAATCTATTTTATTTATTAAATTGCTTTAATTGTAAATATATTGTGGGTATTTTGACAATTGTTAAAATTCTTTAAATAAATAAATAAATAAATTTACCTTAAAATGAGGAATGCACAATTTAATCAATAATATGCTTTTGTTGTTTTTTTTTTTCAAAAAAACCAACAAAAGATACTATAAAATTTAAAATATTTTATTTGAGTGAAGTAATGTGGTTAATTTGCTCATAGTAATTGAATTTATGAAAATATGAGTTCTGTTCTTTTTATAAATAATTAAATTGAAATTTTACGGAATATTAGATTAATTGTATGAAATTTTCAGTCAACATCAGAAAAAGGTACATACACACAGCTGGCGCTGAGGTGTTTTCAAGTTTTTCTTTGAAAAGGAGCCCAAGTAAACATTCTCATATATTCTTCTGTTTTTCTAATGACAATAAATTTTTTTCATTGTTACTTTTGCATAATTAAATAACACATATGAATGCCTTAAAACTTTTACTTTTTTAATAATTTCCTTCCTTAAAAAAATATATAAATTATATCATTTGAAAGCAAAATTATAAATTTATTATCTAGATGTAAGTAAATACATGTTAAATAACAATTTTATAAAAAATTCTTATCACAAGAAATAAATTGCTAAAATTTTCACTTTTCAATTAACACATTTAACAAATGTGTGTGAATATGTATTAAAGAACTCACTCACTCATAGGTGTCCTTGTCAACTTACCACAAATTTGACAAGGAGACGAGTGTTTATTTTTGACAAAAATTTTTTACAAATTTACTTGGTTCACACTAATTTAAATAATTTTAGGTCATTTGACACGTATGTCCTTCGCAGAGAAAAAGTAATTCTGTAATTCCTTGAAATCTATTGGAAATTTGAGTAACTTTTTAGAGGCTATTAGTTATTGCGTACTGCCGGATTATACTACATACTCATATTCCTAAGTACTTGTTCACTTCAGTATTTCAAGTTTTTAGAATTGACAGTTTTAAGTTGAAGCCTAATACGTAAACACAACAACAATATGAAATTGCTTGAAAATGAACAGCAATGACAGCAGCAACAACAATAATATTGTTACAACTGACAAAACATGTACGTATGTATGTATGTATGTATGTATGTATGTATGTATGTATGTATGTATGTATGTATGTGCGTAAGTACCTATTGTACTTACAGGAAAAAAGAATCTTGAACACAAAACAATAAGGAAGAAAAAAGGAAATACATATACATATATACACATGTACATCTGTATGTGTTAATAAACTAAGTGCCAACTGTTAGGCATGACAAAAACACATATCCATTCGAAGGCGGTTTGTTAAGTTAACTATAATAAGTGTATACTTCAGCAAACATAGACGTTTGTTTTTATACTTATATCATTATCCCAAATGACCAACTGTACGTATGAAAATTATTTTATCTTAAATAATACTCATACGCAACATATGCCAGAATTTCAATTAAAGTGATTTTATATAACTAACACCACTATAAGGATAATACGTATGTGCTGATAAGTTTAGAACTCCAAATAAAGTAAACCAATAAACTCAGAATGACATCATGAATCGATTTTATTTAAAGTATACATAAGTTTCAATTTTATCATATGACTACAACATACGTTATCACATAGCTTCTTTAAGACAATATTTCTTCACATACATATGTTAATAAATACCACCACCGTTAAAAAAAGTTTCCCCAACATAGAGTTTAGTTATAATACTCCAAAATATGTCAATGTTATTTTTCAACATATAAACATGTTTTAAGGATTTTGGTTGTCTATTCAATTTTAACATAATTGTTTTACATAGACAGTATTAAACATATAGATACACACACTAAATTAAGTATAAATAAATGTTTTTTTGAATAAAAAGTGAAGACAAATAACAAGCAAATCATACCATTTTTGCCTTAATAAAAAACTGTTTTAATACATTCTCAATGAAAGGGCATTATGCACTTATTCCGTCTGCCCATCCGTTAGTACGTTCATGTGTCGAAGCAAGGATTAAGATTTGACCCCAACTCCTAAAGTAAATACCTAACTAACTCACTAATTTCCCAACTAACTAACTAACTTTTATGTCGATCACAAGTTCTTTCAATCATTTGCCAACACAATATCTAATGAAGTTGTTAGAGGCAAGTCAAATCGCTTATAAGCAATAAAAAATTTCTCAGTGTAAACAAATGCAACTTCATAACTTCACACAGTAGCTGCCTTAAGAATTATAAACTATTTACATAACGCATTATCCATAAGACTTTATTAAACTACTGTATTCCTTACGATATGTAGTAGTAATTGAAAAGTATAGATAAGTTGTTACAATTGTTCTTACTGGGTAACTAACGTACATGTCGATCACATGTTTTCTCAAGATTTTTTCCACCCACAATTAACAATAGCACTGTTAACTTAGTAGTAAGAGTGACAGCAGAAGTAGAAAAATAGCAGTAGCAGAATGAAAAATATTAATAGCATATTTCATATAGCTTTCTTTTATTTGATTGGTATTCTTACTTTACTTTCTAACAAGCTGTCAAACTTCTATAATACTTTTCAAACACATTTCTTGACTACTACTTTTCAAAATAACAACTCATACATAAACTACTATAACTACAAAAGAGGCAAATATAGAAAAAAACAAAAAAGACAAATCAAGAATACTCATGGTCATACTGTTGTTAAGAAAGGTATTTCTTGAAGAAATATTTTTATGGATATTATTGAAATAAAGCCCTTTTTTCTCAATATTAAAAGTGTTTCATACAATTACAATTTTCCTGTTATTTGTTCAAATTTATATAAATTTTCTTCTCTATAAAACTTTTGCAAAGATATAATTAATGTGGACTCCCTAATAGCAATAACAAAGAATTATTTAATGGTCTTAGAAAAAATCTAAAGACACGTTTGAAATTAGAAAAATCAGCTTAAAGAAAAGTTGTTTTCTTACGTGCCAACAAAGTGTTGAATACCGATTTTAAGGTTGATGGTGCACAAGTACAACCGCAGAAGAAACAATGAAATAAAATATAAAATCTTTAAGACAAGTTGTGATGCTTCTCTTGGTTTTAGCGTTTTACTTGTCGAAATTATTTAAAAATTAATGTTAGCTTTTAAATTAAAATAAATTAATATTATAATTTTGTAAATAAGATACATATTCAATACATCTTCTTTACGCTTCATCTACCAGTGCTTAATCCCAAAATTGAGGTCTTCAAACCTTGACATTTACTAACACCTTTATAGGATAAATTCCTCTATACATTTGACAAAGGTTATTTTATAAATATACGGCACAAATTTATTATTTATAAATTTAAAAATATTTTTTTTAATTATTTTAATAAATCTATTTCTTACAGTACTGCATTAAAAATAAATTAAGAAACTGTCACTAACTGATATAGGTTTTTAAGACATTAAAGCAATATTTTCTAAATGTATATACATACTTTATCAAAAAATAATTAAAAATATTTCAAAGTGTCATAACTTTAATAAGAAACTTATTACTTGAAACGAACGTTTAATACGAAAAATCCCAAAACCAGTTTATTAACTTTAACACAAGTCGAAATACTTGCATTTACAGTTCAATGAATTTTCGAACAAAAAATTATTAAATTAAATCGATTATTGTTGGAAAAACAAAACTAAAATTTATATTTTATGACAACAAATACAAACAAACATTCTACAATCTACTCTACATTTGCACTCACATTTATCAACATGTTGAAAAAAGGAAAATAGCAGCTGTTTTGTAACCGCATTATTATTGAGAAGCCAAGTTAAGAAATTCAAAAAAAAAAGTAATATTGAAAACTTTAAGACTAAATAAAAGTAACAATTATTTTACAAACTTATACACGAAACGAAAAAAAAAATTGGAAAATAAAATTTTACACAGCACTATCAGCCACAAACAATTGATGGCAATTGTTTAAAAATACTTCGTTTTCTTCATTCTTTCCACTGAAGTGGAAATATTTACTTTTGCTGTTACATAAAGACAAAAATGTTGCTCTGAAGTAAAAGTTAAATGTTAGAAAATTTATTTTTATAAATCACAAGTTCATGCTGCAGGTTCAAATACTTTCATCATTTATCATGTCGCAATGGTAAGTACGAGTTTTTGAGTTTGCAGCAAAGTTACTGCGAAATCATAAAGTAATAGTTGACGAGGAAAAGTAATAATTTCTTAAGTTAGTAAGTTAGTAAGTTAGTAAGTTAGTAAGTTAGTAAGTTAGTAAGTTAGTAAGTTAGTAAGTTAGTAAGTTAGTAAGTTAGTAAGTTAGTAAGTTAGTAAGTTAGTAAGTTAGTAAGTTAGTATGTTAGTAAGTTAGTAAGTTAGTAAGTTAGTAAGTTAGTAAGTTAGTAAGTTAGTAAGTTAGTAAGTTAGTAAGTTAGTAAGTTAGTAAGTAAGTAAGTTAGTATTTCAGTCAACTTATTCACTTCCGAAATAAATTTCATCATAATTTTCTCGGAACTGTCCTTTTTATTTAAAAGTGTTTCTTCCGTTTTACTTCTATTTTGTACACACATACATATTACGTAACTAATAATTATATTTGGATTTTAAGAAGTAGGAAAGTACACAAGCCGATTTTTAAACGTTGTTGATGATGGTTTATTAGTTTTGCTGCTTTTGTTGTCAAACGTTTTCATTGAAAACTTCGTTATCAATAAAATCAATAAAAATATGAATTATTCTAATTTTTTTTTTTTTGGAAATGAAAAATTTTACATTTGTTGTCAAATCAAAATCTACTAACTATAACAAGATTTGGAATTTTGAGAGCTCTCAAAATTCTAATAAAATATCAGATTGAACAAATTGCTAAAAGATGATTTTTCAGAAATCTTA
Organism: Lucilia cuprina; assembly: GCF_022045245.1. NCBI lineage: Eukaryota > Metazoa > Arthropoda > Insecta > Diptera > Calliphoridae > Lucilia > Lucilia cuprina. The sequence goes on from NC_060953.1 coordinate 60,767,704, forward strand.
TATAAAACAAAAAACATAAATTTTGAGAAAAACATAAATTTTGAATATTTTTCAATAATATCTTCTTCTTCGCTTGTTTCCTATTATTTACTGCACACTTAAACAAGTAGTCATAGACTGAAGTACCAAAGTACTTTTTTCTTGCTATTTTTAATCCATTGACGGAAACTGGTTGTTCGTACATATGGTGAATAAAAATGAAATACAGAAAGTTTGAAGATTGATTATTTTCGAAAGCAAAAATGAAGAACACATTTTAAGTGGCAAAAAAGCAATAAAATTAACAAATTGAAAACTATGATTTATAGAAAAAAATCATATATATTAATAAAGTTTATAAGATGCAATAACTATTACAGTATAAAATAAACATTGTGGTGATCAATAATGAAATAAATATGAAAAACTAAAATTTGTAAGCAAACAATTCTTATATGGTTTTTTACTGAAAATAATGAGGTTATTTCCAGTTTTCTTTGCATGGAAGAATACATACTACAACGAAATCATATCTAGGAGGAAAAACGTTTTTTGTCGGCAAATAGATCAAATAATGATTCTTAGGTTGCATAAATTTAACAAATATATTATAGAAAAATGTTTTTGGTGAAAAATTTCATATTCTTTGATGTTTAGTTTTGTTTATAATATTTTGCGAAAATTCCATTGACATTGAATTTAATGAAATAATTTTTCCAAAAAATGGAGGGAAATGCTATTTAAGTTTCATTTAAATGTATAAACATTTGTGTAAATGTTGAAAATTTTAAATACCATAATTACCAAGATTTTCAAAAGAACAACTCAAAGAAATTTTCTAAATAAAAGTAAAAAACAAACAAAATATTGTAAATATGTACATGACTGAATGTGTGTAGACAAATAAACCAATATGTTAGGAAAACCTCTTAACTGAGAAAATTAGAAAAATAAAACCCCCTAAAAATAAAATCTTCTAAAATGAGAAACGTTTGTTTGAGAACGAAAGAACAAAAATTTTAATTAGTTTTATGGAAATTGAAAAAAATTTAACAATTTTCATTTGTAGGGTGTGTCTTACACAAATGAATCATCACCATATAAGTTTAACAAAATTTAATATGTAAATGTGACAAGACAGAGAATTTTTAAACAAACATCATTTAAATAAAACAAAATTCTGTATTAAATTAAACAAAAAATAAATAATAAACAAAAAAATATAGAGAAAAATATTCGGCATGGCCGATCATATGATACCCTACACCAGTGAGTATGGTAAATATATAGATTCATTTTTAAATAATAAAACATTTAATTTTTTTAATTAACTTAATTCCCACCCGTGGCACTGGTTAAAGAGCGCACAATAGGCCCGATAGAGGCCTAGGTATATTTCTTCGGATTTGATGTGTATACATCGTCCTTTCAAACTAACTACTAACTAACTAATTCCCTAAATATTTTTACTTATTATTGAAAAAAGTTGAGATTTTCTAAAAGAGGGCTCACATGGCGGTAAGGTTATATATGGGCCTATTCTTAAAATTGTGTCATTAAAATGATTATAAACTAAGTTTTGCCGATTTTTGTTGGACAGATTTTAACCTTTTTCAATACGACTTGTACTGTGCTCACAAGCTAAACACACAGAGGGACGGACACAGCTGGATGTAGGATTAATATTTCTGAGTATTGCAAACAACAGCACAAACGCATAATACCCTCCCTACTATAGTGGTGTAGGGTATAACGAATAATTAAATAAAATGTAAAACAAAAGAAACAAATAAACCGACAGACATTTAAATACGTTTTACGTTTCTAAATTCATTTAAAAAAGTACACAGTTGTGCTCTTTTTAAAATTAAATTAAATTTAATTTTAATATAATAAAATCATACATACATGTTTCTAATTTCTCTTGTTTTTTTTTTAATTTATTTTGCTAAATAAATTTTTGAGTATCTGTGATGTGTAGCAGCATGTTTCATGTGAATAAGTTTTTCTTATATTTTATTTTATTTTTCATACATATGTACATATCAAAACAGTGTCAACATAAATCATAATCAAATTTATTACTGACAAGAGTTACAAAAAAAAAGGTGAAATAGAAAAAATATGAATTTAGATATTTATGTTCGAATGTTTGCCAAACAGCACCATCGAAAATATAATATTTGTTTTCAATGGATTATTAAAAGAGAATAACATGAAGTTTACTTTGTATGAATTTGTGTTTAAATATTAAAAACGTTAATGTTCTATGTATTTAATTATTGCAATTTGCTACTCTATACCACTATAATAAGGAGAGTATTATACCTTTGTGCCAATGTTTTGATCACCTAAAAATATTTATTCTACACTCACTATTGCAGCTGGTATTGTTATGTCCGTCTGTCCGTCTGTCCGTCTGTCCGTCCGTCTGTGTGTTCATGTAAAGCTTGTGTGCATGGTCCAAGTTGGAATTTCTAAGATAATTTGATGAAGTTTGGCACATAGTCTTTCACACATACGACTCAATGACAAATGCTATTGAATCATATTCTATATCAGTCATTAAGTCTGTCTGTATGTCTGTCCTTCCGTCCGTCTGTCTGACTGTGTGTTCTCTAAAGCAATTTCAAAATAATGGGATGGAATTTGACCCTGCGACAAATCTTATTAAAAACGTTTAATTATTTTGCAAAGTTCACAACCGTTCCCTCGAAAAGTCCCCATACAAGATCCCCTTTAGAAAATGACATGATATTTAAAATTCACTTAAAAACGCGAATTCACTTAAAAACATATATAACACTATGAAATTTTGCATATATATCTTTTTTATAGGCGTAAAATCCTTTACCCAAAAAGAATCTTTTTATGTCAACAAAATATAGAAAAAATCCGAAACTAGATTAAAAAACAAATTGATTATTTATTAAAAAATAATTCTAGTATGAGAACTAGTGAAGAATATCATATAGTTGACTATGCCGAATATACACAAATACAAATGTATTTAATGTAAAAATGTGAAAAAATATTGGAATTTTTATTTATATTTATGTGTATTAATTTATTAGAGAAATAAATATTATTCTGTACATCGATATAAATTATTATTCCTTTTAAAAAATGATTTGTTTTTTCTTTTAATTGCTAAATACATACTGCATATTACAAGTTATTTGGTGCGTATACGTAATAATATATACCAATCACACGTAACGTTGCTCTTTTGACTGCTAGTAAACAAGAAACGAACCTGCAGAGATTTGAATATTAACAATAAACATGAAATATCAAAATGTATTATGTCAATATGATTTATTATGTCAATATTTTAGTAAAAATACTTTTTTTTTATAATTTACAAAAATATCTTGAAGTTAAGCCAAATTATTACAACAATGACAAGGCTACAGTAACAGTAATGATTTTTAAATATGTACACATTTCTAAATATTTTCATGTAAACATTTTTAACAAAACATAAAACATGCCCTTAAAAAAACAAATTTATATTGGTTATATCTCATCCACAAAATTAAATTAAAATTCATGAATAACCAAAAATTAAGACGGATATTTTTGAAAAGTATATTAAATTGTGTTCATAAATAAACAAATTATTTTTCAAGGGCAGGTTTATTATTTATAAATGAACAACTTACTGCACATGTTCATTATAATGAATTTAAGCAATTTTAATATGGCAAATACGGAAAAACACATTGTAAAAATGTTACCATTAAAATGTTCCGCTAAAAAAATGCCAATATTTCTGTTATAATAAAAACAATATGAATAATATTTCCAAATGAAATACTTATAAGAAAGAAAATGGCAGCGAGTCCCAATAAATTGTAGGCTTTGTAGACGATGCTATATGTAAACGATGTAATAAGATCCATTAGATACGACTGAAACAGAAGCTGTGTTAGTAAGCAGCAGGAGAGAAAATGAAAGAAGAAGTGAAATCGTGTCCAAAGAAATATCTAGATGCAATAATCAAAAATCCTCTAAATTTTAAAAGACAGATCAAATATTCATGTCTTAAGGCTACCAACGTCGTAAATGCATTGAGTAGGGTGATGTTAAACATAGGAGGCCCCAGGAAAAGTCGAAGAGTGACTATAGACTAGACTATAGACTAGACTATAGACTAGACTATAGACTAGACTATAGACTAGACTATAGACTAGACTATAGACTAGACTATAGACTAGACTATAGACTAGACTATAGACTAGACTATAGACTAGACTATAGACTAGTCTATATACTAGACTATAGACTAGACTATAGACTAGACTATAGACTAAACTATAGACTAGACTATAGACTAGACTATAGATTATACGTTAGACTAGAGTATTGCTGCACAGATTTGACCCAAAAGTAAGATAAATTATAAGTTTCATTTAAATATTACAATTCGTGAACGTATACGCAATATTTAAAATTAGACAACAAGTATACGCAACAATTGTGAACTCAAGATTTAAACATTTTATAAAATTAAAATAAATTTAATTTTTATTAACTAATAAATAATTACTTAAAAGTTTAAAGTGTTTAAAACACCTCAACTTAAATTTCTATTTCCAAGAAAACATTCCAAAATATATTTTGTTGTCTCTCAACCATAAAATAATATTTAAAAAATTAAAAGCAAAAACCAAATGTTGAGCATTAAATTCCACACCTGTGCTTGTTACATTCAAATGTATATACATATTTTGTTTTTCTTTTTTTTTTTTGTATTCTACAAAACCACCTTTTTGTAAATGTATGTTAAAAATGTTACAAAAACAAAAAACCATTAACCAACATAAAAATATTCATATTCATTCTTGCTCATATATTCATATATAACAATCAAAAACAAACATCATATTGTCAGTGTTTTTTTACGTACATATCTTTCTTTTTTTCCACCTTCTTGTTGAGGTGTTTCTTTGTTCAGAACTTGGTTTTCTAACATTATTTTTTTTCGTTGCTGCCATAGAAGAGACAGAACAAAAACTGTGTTAATCGCATTTATTTTCATATAAAAATACATACATGCATGTCACATATATATTTCTTAAAAACAGTCATAAAGGTTTCTTTGCCCTACTCTATGAAGAGACGTGTTATGTCCTGTCTAAAAAACCAAAGCTGTCACCATGTCAAATAGATACTCATTTTCTGGCAAAATAATATAGCAGAGGTGTAAAAATATATTTAAAATTATTTTTGAAATTTACCTGCAAGTATTTCGTAGGGGAAAAAATTTGTATATATTAGACCTTTCTCACTGAATGAGTGGACTAAGTATGCGAGTGATTAGTTTAATAATTTGTTCATTATATTTGTAACTTTTAAGAATATTGATCGTAGATATGATAAACCATATTTACAGAAAAAGGTTAGCACTAACAGCTACTAGTTGTACATCGAACCCTTTTTGAAAATCTGGGAATACGATTCAATAAAAACTTGATCCTTTTTTATAATTGAAACACATCTAGGTACTAGTAATTTATTAATAAAACAGTGGGATGTAAAAAATATTGACTTAAACCTAAATCCTAAAACAAAGTTGGCCAAAATTAGATAAAATGAGTGACAAGGAACTGGTTACAAAAGTCAGATGTATTTACAAAAATATATCTATTTTGTACCACTGTATTAACAAAACGAGCTGCTTGCTACAAATGAATATGTATGAACATTGTTGGCCCGCACATGTATGGAATATTTTTTGTAAAAACAGGTGCGTTTAACTTTTTTCACTTGTTTTTGTAATTGTCTTTTTGGCACAACTATTGTTAAGCTAAGTAATTGTTTTATTTCATATATTTTTATCATTGTATATTTTTAGCTTAACCAACAGTTTTAATTTTAGTCAAATGTTTTCTACATAAAAACCTCAAAAAAACAAAAAGCATAGTTTAGGGAACAAAAACAACGAATTGCAAAACCAACAAAATAAAAGTAAGTAAAAAATTTCTATGAGACAAAACCGACATATTAATAACAGTAATACGGTTATAAAAAAGGAAAAAATAACTAAATAGTAAAAATAATATAATTAAAAGATCTGCTTAAGTTTTTTAAGAAATTTTGAAATTGAATATCAGCTTAAAAAGTAACTCTAGAAATACTCACTTTTGCTATGACTTCTTTTAGAGTAGGGTATAATCAAGGCTTATAAAAAACGCTCACAAAATGAGGGTAGAAAAATATTTAATTCATATAGTTATAAATGTCGTAATAAAAATTTATTATGACTTCCGTTTCCTTTTTAGATGAAATGAAACAAAAACATACAAGACAAAAAAAAAACTTGACAACAAACAAGCAAATGACTTTTACAAAAATATTAAAACAAAACAAAATACATTGAGGAAGGAACATAAACAGTTTTTGTGGAAACTTAAACGTTTAATGACTGAGAAAAAAACAACAAACATTGTGTCTCTTAATGTTTTATTTGTATTTGTTTCTGTTTTTATATAAGATTTGCCTTAAGATTTATACTGGTAGTTGTTTTTGTCCATGTATATATGTTTGCCGGAAATAAATATAACAAATGTCTGCAGAGTGTTGTTACCATTTTTTTTTCGAAAACTTAATTTTTCCTTCCCCCCTTGTAGAATTTCTATCAGTTTATCACTCCACAAAATTAAACTCATTACTTGGTTAATGAACTAATGTTATTTAATTTGTAAATTAATTTAAACGTATGTTGTTTTTCTTTTTGTTCTTATTCTGTTCTTAATTGATGTAGCTGTTTGTTGTTATTGCTGGTACATATTTAAAAGATTTTAGCAACAAATAATAAAAGTATTTTTATACAATACTTATGGAAATTATATATAACAAGGGTACTTACTCAACTTAATTATACGACTTGAAGTTGATTCTTGCATTAGTACTTTATAAGTATGTTTCTATATGTGTACTTCAAAGTGACCTGCTTTGAAGAGAAATTTTAAATTAAATGCATTTAGGTTTAAAAATATTAAATATGCACATGTTTAAAAGGAATTCATTTAAAAATAATTGTTTTAGCTATAAAAATCCGTTAAATTTAAATGCAGGAAATGTATTATCTTTATTTATAAGTAGTCGTTTTACAAAGACAGACAAACAGGTAAATAGATAGACAGACAGACAAACAGTTAGACAGACAGACCAAAGGAGCCTTTCTGAAGTATGTGAAACAAAATTTAACCTTCTTAACTGGAAATGCTTCTTACTTTTTATAGATATAGATTCCCAGTTTGCTTTAGGTGAGTGGTAGGCTTACGACATTGTATTTTTCAACTACTGGAGAAGCTAGAGACGATTCAACACACCCACTTATGCATTGCAAGGACATGTTTTAAATATTTCCGGAGCCGGTCCAAATACAAGCAAAAGATCTATCTAATGTCTTAACATTCTCACACCATTGTGAAATGTGCCAAAATCTTCAGACTTAATCATTCACCGAGAAGAAATAACCACAATGTTGTTTCCAAAAAAGTTAGACTTAAGAATGATCTCCATTAAAAAGTCAACAATCGTTCCTTACGCAAGTACCACAAAATAGAAAATAATTAAGCCAAGAACCCATAAAAGCCCTCTTAAATTGGTTGCTGTGGACATAAAAAGCTCTATTTAAAAATCACACTAAAAGCTTTTGCGATTCCGTTTCACTGTTCATCTACAACCAAGAAAAAAGTCGTTTCATATTAATTGAAAAAAAAAGAATCACATAGAAAACCTGCTATTAAAATATGTGTGTTAAAATAAACAAATACACTTCTATTTTGCACCAAGCCAGGCATCATCAAATCGATTTGAATTTTTTGTAGTCGATTTTTTATTTAATTTATTTAAAGCCAGCTAAAAAATTTAAATAAAAAAGGGAAAAATATATTGCATTTGTTTTGAGCATTGAAATATATTACAACATGTTGTAACATGCTCGAGTATATTAAAAAAAAAGCGATATAGAAATTAAAAACACAACATGTTGTAAACAAGATAGGTTATACCCTACAGAAGTCAGTAATTAGTAATATGCTTAATCAAAATAAATCCATATATAAACCATTAACAGTTTATAACAATTAAAATTTTAATTAAATCAAAAACATCAACGTTTAATACAAAAATTATTTTAAACTTAAATCCATTGGTCATTAGTATATCAACAAATGGTTTTCAAAATAGAGATTAGTTGTTTTCGTTACATTTCATCCGCACATATTTATCCCCCCGTTTCCTTATAGGGCTCATGGCTATAACTATTGAAACTATCCACATGGCTTTTCTTCTGGCTTTGTTCCTGTGCAAACTACTGGGCATGTTACAATTTAATCCATCAATCAATATATGTACATATATATATGTAGATGGCTTAATGTAAATAAACTTGTATGAATGTATTTTTTATTTATTTTTAAATAAATTGTAACTACAATGTTTTTGTTTTTCGTACTTTTATATGGAAGGGAATTAAAAATTGTTGTAAAATAAAGTCGAGTGTAAATTACTTTCTTTAATAAAAATGTTATTTGGTAATTTATTGGAAATATTTAGAACAATTTGTTATTAAAAAATTGAATATTGAAAAGAGATATTTTTTTGTATTGTAAAATCTATAGTCAAGAGATTGTTTACAAACTTGTCTATTGATCATGCGGCCTGGTCTATTCACTAGTATATAGTCTAGTCCTTAGCTTATGTACTATTTGATATGTACTTTGATTAGTTTAAGGACTAGTCTATGATCTACGTATTTTTTTATTGACTAGATTATGTACTAGCTTGTGGGATAGCCTTTTCACCAATTTATAAAATAAACTATTGGCGGGTTTATAAACAAGTCTATTAATTATACTGATCTATGGAGTAGAATGTGAAATGGTTTACGGACTACTTTATTGATACCGCTAATGATATACATATGTAGCGGTTTATTTGAAAAGTCTTCGGATTAGTTAGTCTTTTGAAGAGTTTATTGACTACTCTATGTACTAGTTTATGGACTAGCCTCATAACCAATTTATGAACTAGACTATTGACTGATAGTCTATTAACTAATCTATTAACTAGACTGATAAAAGGAATAGTTAAAGGATTGGTCTACAGACTAAAGACTATATATATAGTGGTTTATTGACTAAACTATGGACATATCTGTGTACTAGTCAATTGACCTTTTACCAATCTATGAACTACTGCATTGATTGGAAAGTAGATTAATATAGGGACTAGTCTGTGGGCTAATTTATGGAAATGTGTATGGACTGATCGATAGAATAGTTTATGAACTGATCTATAGACTTGCGTATCGACTAATGTGTAGATTATTCAATAGAATAATCAGTGGATTAGTATAAAGACTAGTCTGTGGCTTAGTTTATAGACTGTGGTTTATTCTATGGACTATAGACAAATCTATTGAATAGTCTAAAAACTAGTTTATTTACTATTCCATGGACTAGTCTATGGAATGACCTATAGACTAGAATATTGACTAACCTATGGATAAGTCTGTTGAACAATTTATAGACTGATACATATTTAATATAGTCTATTGGCATGGACTGATCTATGAAAAGAGCTATTGAGTTGTCTATATATTGATCTATAAACTAATCTGTGGACCAGTCTAGTATAATGACTATATATGAACTAAGTTTGATTAGTTTATGGACTGGTCTACGGACTATTCTATAGATTAAATTATTAACTAGTTCATGGACTTGACAATGTTAGTCGAATATGTAGTCGCTTGAATGGTATATTGTTTTGCTGTTTGACTAGTAAATTGCCTGATCTGGGGACTGATCTTTGAAATGATCAATTAACAGGTTTAATTAATGACTATTAGCTACCTTTCTGCCTCCCATAATTACAAGTCAGTTTGTTCAATTTGTTACTCAATTTGTTACCCTATTAGCTAGACTATTTGCTGGTATTTTTATAGATGTATATGGACTACTAATCTAAACTTTATACTTTATATAAAAGACGTTAGTTATATTCACTATTATATAAACAAAGATATAAATCTAATTTAAATTTTTTCTTTTTATTTACTTCAAATACATATATTTCAGTAATTGGTTTTCTTAATCCATCTAATAAGCAACAGAAAACCAGTTTTCTATTTATGTTTGTGTTCTATTAGTCTGGATCTATGACATTTTGAAAATTGACAAGTTTTATTTCAATATCCTTTAATATGCAATTGTACATTAAAATTGTTATTTAAGTAAAGTCTTCAATACAACAATTACGGTATCAATAATTCTCTTCATGTATTCAACTGTGACAAAAAAAGTAATCAACTACACTACTAACTAATTTAAATTATTTTTTACAAAATTTAAAAAAAAACATATTTAAATCAAAATAAAAGAAGCAAAAATATAGTAGAATTTTCTCTTACAATTTCAAATAAATATAAATATTTATTAAAGTTTTAAACTCTTTCAAGCGTATAACTAGTTATTAGTATATGATTTTAAATTAAACTTGCATAAAATGAATACATCAATATTGTGTTTAAAAGTCCATAACCAACCAGACAGACAGAGAGACACATCAATGAGCAGAACGTATGTACATCGTATCGTAAAGTTTATATGAAATTTTTAACTATAAAATATTTAAGCAACAGAAACAGAAAACAAGTATAAGAACAATAAAACCTACATGTCTGACATGTCACAGGATAAATGAAAATGTCCTCGTAAAATTAAAAGCAAAATAAAATGAAAATGGAAAAAGGAAAGTAAGAAGAAATTTACGAATATATTTTTGCTAAGAATTAACGAAATTGTCGTTTGGACAGTCATATTAAAAAAATAAAACTTTAAATATCATTGGTTTTACATAAAGAACTTCTTCCTTGTTAGTGGTATTAACATGGATGTGGGATAGATTATTTTTAAGAAGAAAAATAGTGGCTTTGCTGTATATAAGGAATATAAGTTAAGTGTATTTTAATACAGACACAGAAGTTAAACAGTAATAATGAGAAATTAAAAAAAATGTTATCATATTTCAATCGATCCTGCTTAATCTCAAAACTAGGTCAAAATAAAAAAAAAATTTTGTCGAAAAATTTTTGTAAAAAAAAATCATAAAAAATGTTGCATAAAAAATATTATTATAAATTTTATCTAAAAAGAAAACATTATAGAAATTTTTAATGAAAATAAAATTTATAAAAGATCTTCCTTATATTTATATTAAAGAAGTAAGAGTAGCACACTCGTGCCGAATCGTATGTATCCTTCACCATAGTGTATTTTAAACATATTAGTTTTATAAATTTAAAAATTTTTTCCCGACTACATTATTATTACACCAAAATATACACAAGGCAATTAAACCAACATACATCTAAACATACAAACCAAAGACATAGAAAATCAAAATAAACAACGCAATAAAACAAACCTACATCCAAATATACGAACAGAATTCACAAAAAGAAAACAAAATGCATAACTCAATGAAGCCAACAGCATCCAAACACATCCCAGCAGTTCGACGGGACAGTCCCAAACTGACCACATTTTAACATGGGCTTGTCCTACGAAGAAGTCAATCGTCACTCTGCACCCTACAAACAGACAGTAAAGAGACGATTACCTCCGCTCTCGCTTATAAAGGGGACACAAAAGTGACGACTGTCTTTCGGAAGTACAAAAGAAAACAAATTTTAAGAGTATAATCTCTAGGTTACTTGAGGACAGTAAAAAAGACGACTGTCTCCGCTCCCGCTTACAAAAAGGACACTAAAGTGACGACTGTCTTTTGGAAGTAAAAAAAAAATTAAGAGTATAATCTGTAGGTTACTTGAGGACAGTAAAAAGACGACTGTCTCCGCTCCCGCTTACAAAGAGGACACTAAAGTGACGACTGTCTTTCTTCTCGATTACAAAGAGTACATTCGTGACGAATGACCCAAAAGGTTGTTACCTCTTAGTGGAAATTACTGTATTTTTCGTATGCATTGACTCTTTGTCAAACTGCTGGAATAAAACAAAATACACAGCGTAATAAAACCAAATACATCTACACACACATGTACATCTTTCTCCAATTCACAGCGTTATTGTTGCTTATTTAACAAATTATGAAAAATTTATTTTTTTGATGAAATTTTGAGAGGTTGTCTCGGATTTTTGCTCATATCTCCGTTATTTACAGACCGATTTTGTTGATTTTAAATAGAGACGTTCTTAAAAGCATGTCTAACAGAATTAAAACAAATTTCAACAGACAGACAGACAGACGGACATGGCTTTATAGACTCCGCTATCTATAAGGATCAAGAATATGTACACTTTATAGGGTCGGAAAATTATATTATAGAAATTACAAACTGAATGACAAACTTATATATACACTTCTCACGAAGGAGAAGGGTATAATAAAAATTAATTATCATAATAACCTTGATCATAATAACCAAATGTATTTAAAATATTTTACTACATTTTTCATATGTATCTTTATGAATGTAATTAAAACCATACCAACGTTTGTATGCATGTGTCGTGTGTGTTTGTTATTATTACTTTTTTTAACCATTAGCATATTGTTTTAATAATAAATTATTACATTTATATTTTATAGATTTTAAATTTAATTCCAAGTAATAATACTTAACTTATACACTCATTGACATCATATGAATGAAACCCAAAAATAATACATATTTTTCATATTGACCCAAATAGAAACCTTCAAAATATTTACACAACGCTAATTAGCGGTTTTATAATAATATTTATATAAAAATATTCGGGGTTGTCATAGAATACAATAATTTTCGGAAACTACCAAAAATATATATTTAATCTATGAAATCTTATGTTTTCGACTCTTTGCTCTATAATGAATTGTATTATAGATCGAACACAAAACTGATATTTATTTGAATCTATGATAACCCTCATTATATTGGTTATTTTCAATATTTGCATAAAAACGAGCAAAATGTACTGAATATATTCATAAATAATAATATTTAATAACTATTTAGTAAAAACATATTTTAATGAAAACTATAAATTATAGATAACATCGGGTTGTTTAAAGAGTAAAAGTAAAAAGGAAATATATTACAAATATGATTTCATAAAAAATTTGTGACAATTTTTTTGAAGTAAAAACAAAAATGATTCTTAGTTATTTAGAATAGTCATTAGTTAGATAATTTAAAGGTTAGTTAATAGATATTCCTTCCTCCTTAGAAGCGAAGTACATACATAGTATGTATAAAACGATGTCGTTAATTTTGCATATTTCCTTTTCAAAAATGTTGTTTGATATTGTCACCGCAATTAGTTAGAAAAATATGGTTTATTTTGTTTTTAATTTAATTAATAATAATTATGTTTTATTGGTAATTATTATTCGTTTTAAAATCGTTTGAAGTTTTATTTAAATGTAGTTTTTTGCTGCATTTTGGAACAATTGCAAAATATGGTATTGCATAGTGGGTTTATATCAAAATAAAAATGTTACTCCAAAACAAGAATTTATCGAAAAATTTCCGTAAATAAAGAATTTAAAACTTATTTATTAAAAAATTCAAAATAAATGAAAGAATTAACGAAAATGTTCAATAAATCAATGGAAAAGAATTCTTCAAATAGAAATCCTATAAATGGAGGATTTATGTAAAATTTCCAACAAATTGACAATTTATTTAATATTTCCGATAAAGAATTTATCAAAAACTTTTAATAAATGGAAATTTAAAAAAAATAAATAGAAAATCCTATAAATGAATTTTTTTTTTTTTGAAATATTTCCAATAAAGATTTTATTAAAAATTTTCTATAAATAGAAAATTTCAATAAATATACGTAGAGAATTTATTAATTTTCTTTTTATGAAATATAGAAAGTGATAAATTATCTATAAATTTTCATATCGGATTTATCGAAAATTTTGTCATAAATATAGAATGTATTGAAAATTTCCATTAATTATTTTAAAAAATAATTATATAAAGAGAATTTATTTAAAATTTCCCATAATACCAAAACTTTTTGTAAATTTAATACAAATAATGCATTTATCCATAATTTCTAATAAAAAGAGAATTTATGAAAAATGTCCTATAATTGGAGAACTTATCAAAATTTCCCACAAATAATGAAATTATAAAAATTTTTCCATTTAAAAAATTGGAATAATCAAAACAATAAATAAAATGTTTAAAGAAAATTTCTATAACTTCGCATCAAAAGAAAATTTCTTCTTATTAAAAAAATTACTAAAATATCTCTTAAAGAAAATGTATCAAATTTCTACTTAAAAAAATTAAAAAAAAATATTCTTAATAAAAAATTTATAAAATTTCTTCTAAATAGAAAATTTATAAAATTTCTTTTTAATAGAAAATTTATAAAACTTCCCATAAATTAAGAATTTTTTTTTTTTTAAATTTTCCATAAAAAGAAAATTTATCGTCATAATACAAAAATTTAATAAAAAAAATTACTAAAATTTCTCTTAAAAGAAATTTTCTAAAATTTTCCCTTCAAAAAAAATTTCTACTTAATAAAAATTATAAAAATTCTTCTTAATAGAAAATTTATAAAAAAAATTAAAAAAAATAAATATTTGAGAATAAATCTGCCATTTCAAAACTACGTTATATGTATATTATCGATTAAAATTTTAATTTTAAAATTAATTCACAGACACAGATTTGTTTGAAAAATAAAACAACTCTATCCCACTGTTCCATGTTAAATTTGCCAGGTGTTCAATTGAAAAATATTGTGACTAATTATTAGTGGAAATTAAGTTTGCAGTCAAAAAACAATATATTTTTTGGGTTTTAATTTATCTTAACATTTGCTATAAACGTAAAATAAACTTAAATATTTAATTAAATTAAAAATTTCTTATTTAAAAAAAAAAAAAATTACAAAAATTTGATTTTGATAAACTTTTATCCCTTCATTTTATAAAACTTTTAACGTAAAAAATTTTTATGAAGAATACTGGGAAATTTTTGAAAATTTGAATTTTTTCTATACAAATTTTTTTGAACGTTTGTCGTTTTGTTCTATAAAATGAGACCCTTAGTCTAATATTCAGATCTTTTTCTCCTCGTTTTTTATAAGGATATTTTATAAATTTTCTAGTTATAACATTTTTACCTTAAATGTTTAATGTATATGTATGTATATATATTTTCAATAATTGAAATAATATATAAATTAGTATATTATTAAAGTGTGACATTATCTATTATTGCATAAAATGTTAAAACTATGGACAATTATAATATTTTTTTATAAATAATTATGTAGTGATTTATGAAAAAAATATTTATCATCAAAAAAGTTTAATTGTAAAGACTAAACCCATTGTTGTTTAAGGCATAAAAAATCTATTTATAACAAAATATCTTATAAGCTTTCAATGTTTTATATAAAAATAGTATTTTATTCCACTTACTCTGTCATTTACTGTCATTTAATGTAAATTTTTTGCATTTTTTTTCTTTTGTAAAATTATATAATACATTAAGATAATAACCTGTTATTAATTTTGATTTTTTTCTACTATTATTACCATTATACTTATCATATAATTTCATTATTTCTAAATTTACATATTCAAGAAAAAATAGCACACAAAAGTATATTACTTAAACGATTAAATACACCGCCTAAAAGTATACTTTAGTCTTTGAAATTCTCAACAACTCACCTAAACATATGTTTATTGTAACAGGAAAATTGCTGTTATTATAAATGTCTTTATTATTGTATAAATTAAATATTAAACTAGTCTTTCCATAAATATGGAGAATTTAATTTTTGTAAACGTCTGCATGAGTATTATTAATTTATATTGTTTTTTATTTATTTTATTTATCATTTTTTTTTTTTGACATGTTGTCACGTTTTGTTAAATGGAATATTTTGCTTTCCTTATTGGACCTTTCATAGAAAATCTAAACATACTTACATTTACTCTTATGAACATTTATTGAAATGTTAAAGCAGAAAAAAAGCGTTAATAAAAATCATAATATTTACGGTAAATATTTATTATAATAAATAATTCAAGCAAAAAATTCAGACTATTTTAATATAATTGTACACAGATAAAAATAATAATACAACTAAAATGGTAAAGATAACAAAACAACTAATACGTACGGAGGTCTGACTCTATTTTAAATCAAAATTATTTTCGTAATTCTTTATTTATTAAAAATTTTCATAATAGAAATTTTCCTAAAAGTTATCAAAGTTTGTTAATAATTAGAAAATTTACTGAAATATTTACAAAAATAGAGAATTTTTCGAAATATTTTCAAAAATGGAAAAAAATTAAAAATTCACAAAAAAGTGTAAAAAAATTTACCCTGATTAAAAATTTATCGACAATTTCCTAAAAATAGAGAATTCATTCCAGTTGAGTTTTAAATAGAAAACTCATTGAAACTTTATTACGAAAATTTCTCACACATAGATAATTTATTCAAAATTGCTTATAATTTGAAAATTAATCACAAAAAGTGAATTCTTCGAAATTTTCTATATATTTATAGAAATTATCAGAATTTCTCTTAAAAGAAAAATTTTTTTAAAAATATTTTACAAATTTAGTCTATAGTCTAGTCTATAGTCTAGTCTATAGTCTAGTCTATAGTCTAGTCTATAGTCTAGTCTATAGTCTAGTCTATAGTCTAGTCTATAGTCTAGTCT
>NC_060953.1:60785997-60808497 GCF_022045245.1 Lucilia cuprina
TAGTTATTTAGTTATTTAGTTATTTAGTTATTTAGTTATTTAGTTATTTAGTTATTTAGTTATTTAGTTATTTAGTTATTTAGTTATTTAGTTATTTAGTTAGTTAGTGTGTTTGTTTGTTTGTTTTCTTTCGCTTGTTTTTATACCGAATTACTACATCAATACCATCACAAATTAGTAATTATTCCAGCAATTAATTCATTTAAAATTCTGAATATTTCCATCTCAATATTGAATAGACAACATTAAATACACAACAGTTTTTTCAATGGAAAATCCACAATTTATGGGTTATTGTGGCTGTTCTTGAAAGGCGTACAAATCAAATAGTTAGCAAATTTATAATTTTTTTCTTAATTACAGCGATACCGAACGAAAGTTTCGTATAAAACCTAAACAATATTGAAATATGTACATAGTTTTCTAGCTGAATTTTTCAATTGCTTTTTTTCAATTTATTTTCATTTCAAATACTAAACTACACATAATATTTCATAACTTTTGCTTTATTTAAACGCACATACCATCGCACAAACTTACATCATAATAGAACTAACTAATGTTACTAATAGTTGCACACTAAACAAGGTTATTAGATGTTAATCATAATAATTAAGTAAAGGTTAAAGTTACATTACAGTTAAGGTTATTAAGTATAACAACTGAGCATCATAAGTATCAAAGGTATTTATACCCTACACCTCTATAGATGGGGGGGGGGGCGTTTGTGCTGATGTTTGTAACATACAAAAATATTGGTCCAATACCTACTTTAAACTATACCGATCGATTCAGAATCAATTTTTGAGTTGATTCCATCCGTCCGTCTGTCCGGCTGGCTGTCCATGTAAACCTTGTGCGCAATTTTCAAGATAATTTGATGAAATTTGGACCAAGCATGATTTTTGGCACAGGGATGAAGCCAATTGAAAATGGTTGAAATCGGTCTATTATTTCACCTAGCCTCCATACAACCGTACCTCCCGACTTTTTATGCCATAATTACGTCAAATATTCTATTATCTCTCTAAAAATTGGCACAAATAAGTTTTATATAAGTATAAATGACACTGCAGATTTTCGTAAGGATTGGCCCTTATTTGACCCTCATACAAATCCACCTTCAAAAAATGTCTTAAACGTCTAAAATTGACTTGTAACCATTTGTATCGCAATGAAACTCAACAAAACTAACTGTTATTTAAAAATATATCCTTTTCCCAAATTTACCGAGGATCGGCCCATATTTAACCTATATGAAGCCTCATTTAGAAATTTTAGTTTTTTATCAATAAATTAATTAAATATTTTGGAATTTTGGTAATATTCAACATAAAAGTTTCTTTATAAAAAATAAAAAATTTAAAAATGTAGATGTAGGTCTGTTATATGGTCTGCCATGTCCGACTATATTTTTCTACTTGTTTTATATGATTTAGAATGTTTAACAAGGAAATGCTGAATGGTATAATTAGATGTTGCAAATTTCTCATTAAATTGGCATTAGGTAATGCCAAGGTACTACAACGTTATATTTGCATATGTTAATTCAATGATAGAAATGTGTTAGCAATTTGTTTATTTCTACTTGGTATAATGTTATATCCTCATATAGTTATCTTAAATGTACTTCAATTGCAAAAAAATCGAATTTATTGTTGATTTCAAGTGTTAAATATTTATTTACTCAGTCATTCACAAACAGCAACAAATGATATTTATTTATGTTTTAATTAAATAAATACAATTTCGCATGTTTTCATTTACACTTTATGTTTTTATCTACATACACTATTGTTTATTTTTTTATTTTTTAACTTTTTACATTATTTAACTTAAAATACATACTACAACTAAAGAGCATACGAGTACAAATTCATATCTATAAAATACACTTAAACTTACATACAAATACAAATATAAAATGTACAATATTTTAACTACTACAATACACATACATACATATGTAGATATGTTTATATAGTATTCTCAACCAATGTTAATATTCAATTTCATTTACAATTTACATACGTTTCATTTCATTTAATTTCATTTCATTTTTGTTTTTTTTATTTTTTATATGCATTCACAATTTCCTCAATACTAACATACGTTCCAACTACGCCACCAAAAACTCCAAATGCCACCAGTAATATATTTTTGGTTAATCGTATCTTCCATGGACCATAGCCAGTGGTATATTGTACACAAATTTGTAATAATGCTGGGAATATAATTCCCAAAATCGACAAACAAAATGAACCGACCAACGACAAAAACAGTGATAAATCCGGCACAAGAATGGCTGCACAAACTGCAATGTGACAAGAGAAGTAGAAGAAGTTTAACACAATAAATTAATAACAATATTGTTTGTATGTCAGAGTGGATTGCTTTTTTATTAACAAATTTTTATTTTTCGACAAAGAAATCATTTACAAAATGTCATGGTTGTAAATTGAATGGGTAGCAAAAGTGGGATTGGAAATTCTGTTTAAAGAAATATTAATAATTTTTCTTAAACTTTTTCGTCAAATTTTCTTTTTATAGAAAATTTTCATAAAATACAAAAATTTTGTTGTTATAGAAAATTTGCAGAATTTTATTTCTCATTTTCTTAAAAAAAATTGCATAAAACTTTAAAAAAAAAATTGGAATAAATTTTCTTTTTTAAATTTGCAATAAATTTTCTTTTTTAAATTTGCAATAAATTTTCTTTTCATAGAAAGTTTTCAATACATTGTTTTTTTTTTCTCTCTATAAAAAATTTTCAACAAATTTTCTTTCTATTTTCAAAAATTTTTCTTTTATAGAAAATTTAGAATACATTTTTTTTTTTCTATTCAAAGTTTTCAATAAATTTTCTATCTTTAGGAAAGTTGAAGTAAAAATTCTTTTTGTTGAAATTTTTCAATGACTTTTCTTTCTAGAGAAAATTTTCAATAAATTTTCTTCTATAGAAAATTTTGAATAAATTTTCCTTCTATAGGAAATTTGCATTTTATTTTTACAGAGAATATTCTCAATGAATTTTTTCGTTTTTATAAAAAATAAAATATTTTTTCATAGAAAATTTTCTATAAATTATCTTTATTTACAATAAATTGTCTTTTTTTTCTAATTTATCTTTTTATAGAAAATGTCAAAAAATGTTCTTTCTATATAAAATTTTAATATTTTTTTTATTTAAAATTTTCAATAAATTTTCCTTTTATAGAAAATTTGAAATAAATTTTCTTTTTATAGAAAATTTTAAATAAATTTTCTTTTTTTAGAAAATTTTGAATAAATTTTTTTTTATAGAAAATTTTTAAATAAATTTTCTTTTTATAGAAAATTTTAAATAAATTTTCTTTTTATAGAAAATTTTCAATAAACTTTTTTTTAATAGAAAATTTTCAATAAATTTTCTTTTTATAGAAAATTTTAAATAAATTTTCTTTTTATAGAAAATTTTAAATAAATTTTCTTTTTATAGAAAATTTTCAATAAACTTTCTTTCAATAGAAGATTTTCAATAAATTGTCCCTCAATAGAAAATTTTCTTTTTATAGAATTTTTTTCAAAAATATTCTCTTCTGTTAAATATATGGTCCCACTGTACAGCCATTACTATTGTTAAATTTGTTATTGCTGATAGTGTAATTGTTTATATAACTTACATGTTAAAAGAACAATTCCAGCCCTTATAAGCAATTCAAAGAGAACATGTTTCGATGTGTCTTTTACTCGTTTCGACAGATATTTATGCCAGATGATATCGGCCGTAACATAACCCTGTAAAGCATATGAAATCCATGTTGTAATGGCAAACATTATTTTTGTAACTTGTGCCAAACTGAAAAAATATGAAAAGAGAAAAAATAAATGATTAAAAGAATTTAAATTGACTTTGTGTCAAAGTATTTAAACAGAATTGATGATAATAAATTAAAATGATATATGTTGTACAAAAATTAGTTTTAAAAATTTTCCCCCAAAAATTTTTAAATAAAGATTTATCTTACATTATCTCAATACAATAGAATTAAACAAAGATATTTTTAAAAAGATTCACCTAATTAAAGCTGAAATTGTATCTTAAATAGTCTAATACTTGATAATCTCCAAACAAACATGACTGCTAATTAACAAACAATACCTACAATTAAGGCATAAATTGTGTGTATAAATTAACCCAAAATGTCTACTAATCTTTTAACATATTTAAGATTTTCATAAATTTCTAGGCCAAATTTAAATTTACACAAAAATCTTCTACACACCAGAAACATACAATTACAGTCCTCAACTTGTAATATTTTGAAATAAATACACTTTTTTTTTGATGTAACAACAACCATCATTAGTAAAACCTTAACAACAAACAACGTTTGTCCCACTTACATTTCTTCTTGTGGTATATTCAATGTAACACTGCCCAAGGCATCATCACCATATTTCCAGTAGCCAAAGAAACCCAAAATTATGTAGAGACTTAAAACGACTGTCATGCCGATATTCATAATGCCAAATGGTTTTAAATATGCTTTTGGTGTTTTCATATTCTCTTCGATGGCTAAAATCTGTAAATAAACAAAAGAAAGTTGTAACAATAAAAAAAAAAATACAAAATATTTACAAAATAAAATAGAAACCAAAAATTAAATAAATTTTATTAAAACCCATCCTTTTGGGCAACCAAGCGTAAAGAGGGGAAATAAAAACAACAATAGTGACAACAAAAATAATAAGAATAACAACAATAAATACTTTTTTATCCCCAAATAAAAATGAGCACACAAAGAGGCAAATTACTAGAGTCAACAAATTAAAATGACCATAAAATAAAGGAAAAAAAAAACAAAACAATTCACAAGTTTGAGCCAAGAGAACGAGCTGGCTTAGGAAAGAGTGGAGAATAACAACACCCAGGCAGAAAAAAGAGCCAAATAGTTAACTAAGGTTACTACGAATTAGGAAAACATTAAATAGGGCACAATTTGATTTGAAAATTGAGCAGGTCTTTTATAAAATATTATTATAAATTTCCCTTTTATAGTAAATTTCCAAAAAATTATTTCATATGAAAAATAAAATTTTTATAAATTTCCCTAAACTTTCATTTTAGAAAAAGTATTTTCAAAGAAAATTTTGGATAAATTTTTCTTAAATAAAAAATTCTTGATAAAATTTAAAAAAAAATAGGACTTTTACATTTTTTAAAAAATTTTTTGATAATTTTCTCTTAAATAGAAGATTTTTGATCAAATTTCCTTTTACAGACAAATTATCGGTAAATTTTCCTACATTTAGAAAATTTTATATAAATATCATTTTCAAAGAAAATTTTTGAAATATTTCAATTTTTTTAAGAGAAATTTTATAAAGAAATTTTTTAAAAAAATATTTGACAAATTTCCCCATGCATACAAATTTTCTATAAATTCCCTTTAAAGAAAATTATCAATATTCATATTTCATTTAACAGGAAATTTTCATTTTATACAAAAATTCAGATAACTTTCCCTTCTAAAAAAAATCGTAATAAATTTAAATTTATTAATTAATAAATTAATTTCCAATAAGTTTCCGTTTTATTGGAAAATTTTCAAAAAATTATATCTTAAAGAAAATTTTTAAACAAATTTCCCTGTTTAAGATTATTTTTTTTTTAAAATTTGCTTATATAAAAAAATTTTAAACAAATTTCTCTTTTATAGAATGTTTTAAATAAATTTTTTCCATTTATATAAACTTTATTTATCTATATCTTTTTCAAAATTTTAGGGAAAATTTTTGTTAAATACCCCTTCATAAAGAATCTTCAATAAATTTTACTTTAAGAAAAGTCAAAAGAATTTGGCAAATTTCTGTTTTGTAAAAATTTTTCAACAAAATTCTCATTTAAAGGAAGTTTTCTATAAATTTAGCTTTTAAAGGAAATTTGCTATAAATTTCCCTTTAATAAGGAATGTTCCCTTTAATTAAGGAAAGTTATTGATCTTTTTAAAGAAACAATTCGATAAGATTTGAAATTTAGAAAAATTTTCCTTTTTTCGGAAATTTAGATAAATTTCCATTTTATAGATAATTTGAATAAATTTATAATAAATTTTGCATTGATAGGTAATTTAAGATACATGTATTTCCTTTTACAGAAAATAAACTTTAATTTAGAAAAGTCTATAAATTCCTTATTAAGTAGAGAAAATTTTATATAAATTTTCTCTTGGTATGAAATGTTCAATATATGTTATTTTCAATTTATATTCCTTTTATTTAATTTTTTTTGTTAAAATTCACTTTTATAAAAAATTTTGAATAAATACATACATTTCAATCTAAATCTTTATTACAAACTTTTTAAAAAATTCAAACATATCTTTATTAAAAATAAGCGTACACAAACATAATTTTTTTAAACAACTAAATACTAATAAAAGCAAACAAACAACAACACAACATATACAAACAAGCTGTTTATTTTTGTTTATTTTCTTTTAAAGTTATAATAAACACAAATCCAGCCATAACAAATATAATCTGATTTTAAAATATTTACTCATTTACTTACCACACCAACAGCCTCCAAAGCAAAGAGAACAGTGCCAAAGAAAATTGGCAACTTGGCTAGTTTCTCTACGGGTTCACGTTCCGATAGGGGTGGTAAACAATCAAATATATAATACAGAATAACAGCAAAACCTAAAAAATACATACACATAATCATTAAAATAAACATATGTACATGCAAATTTTAGAAAAATAAAATCGACTTCAAATAAATAAATATGTAAATACTTTTGATTAAGTCTTCTTACCCACAAAGAGCAGCACATTAGCAATTGAGGAGAATATTGCCAAAAATCTTAAATCTCTAATACTGTAAATTAAAAATAATGGCACTAAGACGAAACACATGTGAATTCTTAAATCCAAAACGATTAAATGTTCATCAACAATTTGTTTGATGCTCTCCGAGATAAAGACAACATAGACACAGCAAATACCAAAATGATAAAAGGCCAAGAAACCATCCACAAAGGGTCTATAAAAAAAAGAAAATCAAAGACGTAATTTTTCAAAAAGAAAATTTATCAATACAATTAGCAATATAGATAAAGACGTATGAGTATTAAGACATTTTTTTGTTGTATGCAAATAAATTATTCATACGTACTGTTGATTTTTTAAGAAAATTATATTTATTTTAATTTAATTACACTTACGTTGCTATGGGTACAATGCATTTAAAACAAGGCGGACCCTCTTGAAAACCCATTGTCATGGCCTCTGAGAATGTCAAATAGGGCACACGTTTTCGTTTACACAGCACATACATGGAACCAATCTGGAAAAATGAAAAAAAAATAAATTTTGAATTTAATACAAATTTGCCCTTTTTTATTGAAAACCTTTTACGTACTATAAATTTCAAAAATTTTACCATTTATATAAAATTTTTGATAATTTCGGTAAAATTACGTTTTATAGAATATTTTTGAAAAATTTTAAGAAAATTTACTATAAACTTAATTTTGTAGAAAATTTTTGATAAATTTTTAATTTCTCTTTTCTTTTTTTATAAGAAATCGTTGATAAATTCCCCTTCTATAAAAAAATTTTTGATAAATATCCTTTTTATAGAATATTTTTGACAAAATGTCCTTTTTTATAGACAATTTTCGATATATTTTTCTTTTAAAGAAAATTTTCTATAAATTACCTTTTGAGAATATTCTCAATTAATTTTCCTTTCATAGAAAATTTGTTATAAATTTCTCTTTTATAAGAAAATTATCGATAAATTTCCCATTTATAGAATATTTTCGATAAATATTCTTATTTATAGAAAATTTTTTATCAATTTCTGTTTTATAAGAAATTTTTGATAAATTTTCCTTCTAAACAAATTTTCAATAAATGTTCCTTTTGTAGAACATTTTCGAAAAAAAATTTTATAGGAAATTGTCGATAAATTTTCGTTCTATAGAGCATTTTTTTATATAAAAAATTTCCTTTCTATAGAAAATTTTGGATAAATTTTTAGAAAATTTTGATAAATTTTCCTTTCATAGAAATTTTTAATAAATTTTCTCTTTAAATTTTCGATAAATATCGCTTTAAAGAAAAATTCGATAAATTCTCCATTATGAAATTTTCCATAAATTTTGCTTTTATAAAAAGTGTTCGATAAATTTCCCTTTATTAGGAAAAATAAGATAAATTTCACTTTTATATAAAATTTTCCATAAATATAGATTTTTTAGAAAAATTTTTAATAAATTTTCTTTTATAAAAAAAAAGTTCGATAAGTTGTTTTTTTTTAATTTTTGTTAAATTTCCTTCTATATATTGAAAACTTTCCATAAATAGAAAATTTACAATAATGCACCTTTTATTAAAAGCGTGTGAAAATTTTCCCTTTTTAAGGTAATTTTCGATAAATTTCTTTTCTAAAAAACAATTTTATAATATTGGCTTTTATATGTATTTTTTTTAATAAATTTCACTTTACTTCTATAAAGTGAAATTTTTATTTTCCAAAAATTTCCCTTTTATAAAAAATTTCCATAAATGTACCTTTTATTAAAATCTTTTAAGAAACTTATAATGGAAATATTTGAGAAATTTCTCTTTTATGAATAGAATTTGATAAGTTTAGAAAGAAATCGATAAATATTCCTTGTATTAAAAATTTCCCTTTTTTTAAATATTCGATAAATTGCCACTTTTTAGCTAATTTTCGATATGAAAAATTCTTCAATAAACTTTAAACTTACCAGTATGTGTAAGCAATAAACCGCAATGGCACCAATAATCGCCGTCAATATGAAACCATTAATATAACCGGCATTCGCAAAAGCACTTGGCATGGCTAAGACTCCCGTACCTATACTGGCCTTAAGAAAATGAGCCATTGTCTGCCAATTACTTAAAGATATATTATATTAAAATTAAAGAAATTTTACTTTAATTACTGGTATCTTACTTTGTTGGATTCTTAACATTACGATGATCGTGGGGATCATAATCATCTGTAATGTTGGATGTTGCATTTGCTTTGGCTATTTTAGGTGATTCATCTAGAGCAGCAGTCCTAGGTGAAAAAAAACAAAAGATAATTGTTTAAAAGGAAAGTTATAATAAATCTTATATTTAGCTTGTCTATAAAAAAAAATATGTTTATCATATTATAATTTATTTGATTTTATGAGTTTTAATTATAACTGAAAAATAATTAATAAATTTTCTTATACTTGTTGTTTTAAGCTCTTATCACCATATATTTTTACCCCCTATGAATACATGTACGTATGTATCTTTTTTATTTTGCAGGCGCTTAGTACTTAAATAACAGTCTTTATTCATAAATTAACTTGCTCATTTGCTGCAAGAATGTCATATGTAAAAATAGATATATTTTCAATTTATTTAAAAATTTCTTATAAACTACTAAACTTTATCATTTAGCTTAGGAGAACTTTAAAAGTACTTGATCAATACATTACAACAAAAAAAATAATATTTAAAAATTTTTTTCTTGTTGTTATTTTATTAACTTATTTAGAGGGTGTTTCTAATCAGTTGAAAATAATTTATTAAAAAAATCAACAATAACAAATCAATAATTTATTTAGTAATTTATGAACAAGTATTACTTTTTATTTAATTGTAATTTAAATTGTTCACTAATAAGTGTCATTAAAGTTATTTTTTGTATTGAATGATTTTATTTTAACGATAAGATATATCTTTAAGGATTAATTTAGTGTTGTTGATAAAAACAATTAAAAGTCGTCAACAATTTTTTGTTTTTGACAGCCAACGTAATTACTAAATCAAAAACAATTTTGTTTGTCTATACAAACAAATAGCTGAAAAACCTCCATTTAGTCAGCTGTTAAGTTATTTCAAAGATATAAAGTGAGTAACTAAGTAAAATAACAATAATATTTATTTAACTCTTGATGTTATGAGATAATAATGAGTAAACAAATTGTTTGTAAACATGTTAACATGCACAAATAATAGCGAAGCATAACTTGTAGCAACACTTAACCACGCCCACTAAAAATGGGCGTAAATCAAAGTAATTTCTTCAGCAAAATTTTCTTCTCAATAAATAATTATATTTTCCGTGCTTATGTTTTAATTTGGATATAATTATTTTATATTTTCTTTATTTTTTAAACATTCTAAACAATATGACCTATTTATGAGTTTATAAAGAAATTGTAAAATTTTATTAAAGAAATTTCATTGTGATTTCTATAGCTTTAAGATAAGGTCTACAAAATTTTTAAAGCAAAATATTTGCTTAACTACTATTACAGATAAGGAAACCCGACTGTCGAATATGATATTTTTTGTTTATGACAGAAAACATGTTTAGAATTATGTTCGCTAATAAAACCAGAAATATCTGGTTTTCAAATATTAAATATGGGAATATTTTTGTTTTGGCCAACAATTTTTCCATTAGCATAAGTTGGTAACAAATTAAATAATTTAGTTATTTTGAAAAGAGGATGTATATTAGAGTATTCAAACGATTAATCGTCGTTCGGTTAATCGATTAATTTTTGTCGATTAATCGTTCGAATAAATGAAAATTGTCAGATATCAAATAACGAATAAACCGAATAATTTCTATCAATTAACCGATTAATAAAAACTCACTATTTATCAGTAAAATTACTATATATTTTCTACA
Source organism: Lucilia cuprina (assembly GCF_022045245.1). Lineage (NCBI taxonomy): Eukaryota > Metazoa > Arthropoda > Insecta > Diptera > Calliphoridae > Lucilia > Lucilia cuprina. The sequence continues at coordinate 60,796,697 of NC_060953.1, forward strand.
AAATGTAATATTTTTCTATAATAAAGTTTATTTGATGATTTTTAAAAAGAAATCACGGAAATAATTATATCGCCTTTTTTTTACAACCAGTTTTTTTGGGAACATTGTTGTGTTCTTAAGTACATATTTCTAGTTGAACTAGTGTTCAATGGAACGTATGAATTCTAGAACTCGTTGAAAATCTTAAAAACAGTAATTTCCTCCTATAGAAAAGCATTTCACATAAACAGGAATAACTTCTAATATTACAGAAAAAACGAAACATAGAATTGAAGTGAAAGAAGTGAAAATAATATTTTTGTTTATAAACCGTGCAAAAGTTATTTTTAAACATTAAAAAATCTATGCGTGCAGGAAACTGTGGACAATTAGTATTAACTCTGTGCTGTAGTCCTTTAAACTTTGAAATCCTTTTATAAGGACATAAAAATCGGATCAACTTTTCCATGTGTGAGTGCATTTTTCAAAATTGTTACAGGGTGTAATATGAAGAAAATTGTTGTAAAAAGCTATAGTAACATCCAGTTTCCTTTTATTCGAATAACCGAATAATTTTTAATTATCCGATTATTAACCGGCTAACGTAAAACCTCAAAAATTTATTTGTCGAATAAACCGAATAAGACAAAAACCCGAATAATTGAATACCCTAATGTATATACATCAAATCCTAAAAATCCTCTATCTGGCCTATTGTGTGCTGCTTGACTAGTGAATTAGGTGGGAATAGAATCCAGCTAGTTAGTATTTAAGAAAATTCAAAAAGTACCACATCTAATTTCAATATTGTAGAAAATTTAAAAGGTAACTTTTGAAGAACGATAAAGTATCAAAAAGTTCCCTTTTATAACTTTTAACTTAATTCCGGTTCTTCATACTTAAGTTCATTTTTCTAGTCCATAACAATATACCATAACATGTTGCTCTTACTTTGCTTTTTGTTTTTGTAAACTAGAAAGTACAATAAGTTAATTTAACGTATTGTTATGTGTTTTATTGCTGTTTGTTTATAATTTCAGTTTTAGTATGCATTAAAAAATCTAAATTTTGGATGAAATTTTTAGAAGTTGTCTCGATGGTTGTAAATTTTTGAACGTTATCTGATAGAATTATTGAACATTTGAACCTCGCAGATTTCTCTAAACTGATTTCAAAATACACGCAGACTGCTCCAGTGGCATGTAAACTTGGTGAAATCTCCATCTTGGTGTTATTGCAAAAAGGTGCCAACAATATATCTAGTTTGCCTTGACTATAAGCTGGTTATGATCAAATGTATCGTTGGTCTTTCCTTCAAATGATTTGACATGCGGTCAAACTAGATCATTAGATAATATGGTATTACGCATGGCCACTTGTCTACAGGACTCTGTCCTGGCTGGTCATTTGGTTGAGGTTCCTTCAGAATCCACTAGTGGCTGAGGTTTAAATCCAACAACAAATCATTAATTTATTAATTCGGTATATGTTCGGCGCTGTTACCGGGACGAAATATACCCCACAGAAGAGTGATTGTGTAACTTATCGTTGGAGATGAGTTGGTGTTAATTGTAAATTATTCGTGATGAATATAGGATCTCACATGCCCGTATACCAAGTGTGTGTCGGATGTGGTAATGGAAAAAAAGGTATCTTACCATTAAATTTTCTTCCATTGTCCAGGGAAAACTCTGTTCATATCAGATTTCCCACAGTGTGGTTCCTGACAATAAGAACGAAGTCCTCGTCTAATTTGATGGAATAATATCACGGAGTACCAAATAAGTCTTCAGGTACTTTTGGTCGTTCTCACGACAATTGGATCTTCGCTCCGGAACGACCCGAGTCATACTCGGCCAAAGATTGTCAACCCAGCGACAGCTGTATTAACCGAAAGTTTTTTCCCTAGGAAAGAACTATCGACCACAGTCGAGCTGTTACAACAACAGGTACTTTTGGCGACTAATATGAGGCCATCCCATATGCGTGGTTGTAAACGGAAGTAATGTTTTTACATCTCGAAAGTTGAGCAACAATCAATGCTCAGAAATTAGACTTGTAAAGGGGCGGTGGTGAGTCGTCACCCAGTGGTTGAAAAAGAGCACCATGAAATAAGCCAACACGGCAGGTGTTCACGTTCACGACATTAATACAAACAAACAGATGGACATGGCAAAATTGGCTCCGCTATATATAAGGATCCAGAATACTTTACATGGTCGCAAAATTATATTATATAAATTACAAACGGAATGACAAAATCACGAAGGTAAATCTCAGGAAAAGCTTTACTTACTATCTAAGGAGACAAGTAATATTGAAGCAATGTGAATGAACTTACTTTTGGGGTAAATCGATGGACAATCGATGTCGTAGCGTTGTATCCTTGTATGTCATAAACATTTATTAAATAAAAGTTTTTAAAACAAAAACAAATCAATAATAAAGAATTTACAACACACTACTATTCAACCGTACAACACTGATTGTGAATTGGACAATTGATATTAAATATGATTCAAACCACAAACGTTGGATTAATGCTTTAGATAATTTGTTATGAATCCCATTCAAAAATAATAATAATAATAATAATATTGATAACGACCACTCATTACCAGGTAATATATTAAATAATTATATTATCCAGATTTCTTATTACCAAAACTTGAAGATTTTTTGCTGGGATTTTATAATAAGAAGGTTTAGCAGTTCATTTCCCACCAGTCAATTACCTTAATCATAAAGTTTATATAAGTGTTTGGATGACAACAAATAGAAAATGTCATACGATGGTACGATGAACTAATTATAGCAGCGGAAATGTCATACGAACGGGAATGTCATACGATATATGAGTAAGCAGAATGAAATGTATGATGCTATCCTTTTGCCATATAAGGAATATTATTATTTAAATAATTTGTTGGCAATTTTATAACTTTTGTCTAGGATAATTTTCCCAAAAAAATTTTATTGCACTACAAGAAGTCATTGCTTATTTGTTTAATGACTATTTTAATAGTTTTACTAAACGTGCCTGTTATTAAGAAATTTTTATTTAAGTCTAGCGCATTTTAAAGATAACTTTTGATCAGTTAGATAAAAAAGTATGATACGGAATAGTTTTAACCACAAACACCCGTCCACCTTACGTCATGCTATACTCACTTCATTTTGTATTTTTTTAACTAATTTAAAATATATATTTTTTTAATTATGATTAAAAGGATTTGTTTATATATTTTTTAATTAATATTATATTTTTTCATCCTTTTTTATTTGAACACAAAAACTTTGTTGTAAACTGTTTCTTATTGTATTTTTTATGAAAATATTTATTCAAAAACAACCGTTACGTACAAAAGTTACAATTAAACTGAAAACGCTCTAAAGAGAAATTTTTGAAATATAATCGCAAAAACGGATTCTAAATACCTGTCGATATGTTTTGACTAACTTTAGTATAACAAAACTTTATGATGATTTTTTTTATTTAGTTTTTTTGTTGTTTTTTTGCTTTTATTCTGTAGGTTTTTAATCAGTATGTAATCTCAGTTAAAGTGTGGGCAATTAAAAATTATTATTATCGCCATAATTGTGATAATTTTGTTGTTGTTCTCCTCTATTCGTTACTTTTGTTTTTGTTATTTAGTCAGTTGTATTAAGTTACGTTTTTTTATCGTAGTCATTAAATGAATATATATATTTTTATATATTTCACATCGTATCACATCAAATTGATATTTTAAGACAAGTTGAAGTGATTTTTTTTTTTGCATAGGCAGAGGAGATAATACAGATGCGTGGTTATTTGAGTACGTTATTAAAATTAATAATAACAGTAAAATTTAATACATATATATTTTCCGTATATAATAAAAAAATATCAAATTTTTTTCCCAATTATTTTTAAAAATATTTATATTAAATATTTTGTATATATAAATTCATATATCAATTATTATTTTATTAAATGCTGAAAATTTAGTTACATTGACTGTATCATCTGATTTGTAAGCCAAATGTCTGACAATATGTCAAGATATTGTAGTTTTTTTTTAAAGATATGTTTGCCTATTACGATTTGATGATAAGAACTGATTGACTACGAGGTTAACATACATACCTATATTCTAAAATTCTTAAAGTTTTTATATTTCTTATCAATATAATTCAATAGTTTCATATCTAACATTAATATCAATCCAGACGATTTAATTTAAACTTAATTTTTTATACCCTACAATACTTCAGTTTGTTTGTAACGTAAAGTCGTAATTATCAAGCTAATTTAACTTTTATCCAAGCACGATCAAGAGTAATGATTTTGGTTGATATCAGTCCATTGTTTCATCTAAATGGTTTAAACATCATTTAATCTCTACTCAGTTTAACAAATTTTTTAAAAATCGGTTTATAATTTGGTCCTAGATCCCATCCTTATATAGCCTTTTGCAGAAAAGTCTCATTTAATCAAAAATATATTGAAATTAGGACAAAACTCAACATAAATGTTTCATTTTTATAAATAATACACATTAACCTTCTTATTCATAAACAATAGTTTATTTTATAAAATTTTTATAAAACAAAATTTTCATACAAAATTTGATTATAAATCGTTAAAAAAATGTTTATGAATAAGGCCTTGAAGATATAATCATAACTAGTATAGGATATCATATGATCGGCCATGTCCGATTATATTTTTTTACTATTTTTTTACTTGTGTTTATACAACATGGAATTCGTATATATATACAATCGATTTCGTTGCTGTATGCAATTTAAAATGGTCATATATTGATCATTCCTTTGACCAAGATATGTCCTAGGTTAAATTTAATATAGCAGTAATAAATTCTTTTTAATTTATTTTATGTTAAAAAAATGATAAAGTAAATGCAAACATAAATTGATACATTTGTTTCTTGTCTGTCTACCCAGATATCTTTTGGATTCAATTCCTCAATAATTCTAATAGGCATACTTTTCAGGAATTAATTTACAAACAGGTAACGAGTTATGAATTTGAAAGTAAAGACAGTCATATAATAATTATACTCCATTGATAAGAATTGTATAGTAATTGTTCATAAATTTGTTCAGTGATGTAAAGTAAGTAGTACTACTATACGTATGATTAAGATTTTATAGAGTATACGTCATGAGCGTGGAAGTGATACTTATGTAAGAAAAATATTAATATGCAAAAAGTTTTTACCCTAATATGCATTAAAATGTAAAAAGAAGCAGCAATTTTAAAGAATTTCATGTAGGAATCCTTCTCAATAGATGCATGTTAATGTACCTTTCCATTTTTTTTTTTAATTTTTCTCGTATTTTGTATTTTAAAACGCTCATTTCTCTAAAATAAAGGTATTCCACGGGACACCCTAATATACTTTTATACATATGTTTGTATATTTATATGAAGAAATTATTACAACTAATCGATTTTAGGGCTCAAATTTAAATTGTCCCTTTATCAGTTTATCCACACTTGGAACACAAGGACGGACGCTTTTTCATTTAGATCATTCTGAAGAATATTCCATTAATTAATTTAGATTCTAGTCTATTAACTAGTTTATAGATGAATCTTTAATATAATATATAGTCTAGTCTATTTACTTGGCTCTGATCTTGTAGATATCTATAGTGTGAAATAACTAGTTGGCAACTTTACAAAAAGGACAAGTTAACATATATTTCAAATCAGTATTAATGGATTAAAATTACCAAGTATTTTTACACCAAAGGTAACTATGCACTGATAGATACCCATTGGTTTAAATTACGGGCATAAGTAATCTAAGGATTAATCTCTTCACAAGTCTTATAGCTTGATCGATTGACTAGTCTATTGAGTAGTCCATGGTCTAATTAATATACGTATTAGTCTTTTACATGCAATATTCTCTAGTCTTCGATCTAATTTACGACCTTTTTAGTCTTATATTTAGTCCGTTGACTAGTCTATTATCTACTATAGTCTCTTATTCTTAATACGTAGTGGCGATTTATTTGGAAAACATATTTTAGTTTATTTAATTTATTGCAATGGCCATAATCTTGAATAATTTATAAACTTAATAAAAGTAAAAATATTCCATTGTTTTGTTAAGATAAGATGACTTATACATATCCGATCGATCTTAATATTAACCTGTCAATTTTAATGCATGACGGTCTGCTTATTTGTCTATGAATGTCATATAAGAAAATCCAAAAACAACTTTAATTTAATTTTTTTTATTATCGTTTATTTAATTTAAATATAACTTCAAAATATAGCTTAACATTCTAATTTTGTTGTTTAAATACACATATTCAGTTATATTTAATAAACTTTATCAATGACTGACATCTATTGTAATAGTAAAACCTTAACATTTTTTCAAAACTTTAGTTTAATATACAGTTTTCCGTTAAAAGCTTTAGCGAGGGAAATTAAAAATGCAACTGTGACCTACATAGATGTTAGTAAATAAAAAGGAAAAAGCTTTCATAAAATATTATTTCGTATTATACACGAAATTTTCATAAATATAATAAAAACAAGTATGAATAGTCGGGCATAGCCGACCATATGATACCCTACACCAGTCAGCATTTTTAAAAATTAAGATTATTTAAAAAAAGCATTTGATTTGTTTTTTAACTTAATTCCGGAATATTTTTAATTATTTTTGACAAAAAAAGATTTTTACAAGAGGGCTCGAAGGGGATTGGGGGAAAATATAGAACTATCCTTATAAATGTTGGTAGAGGAATCCACGTCTACTTCAAAGTCAGTTATATTATTTATAAGTAAGTATATTATTTTTTAAAAAAATATTTAAAAAATGTTGTTATTGTTGAATTTCATAAAGTATGGCGTAAATCGAGGGTTAGTTTTATTGGTTAAAAATTAAATATGTTTAGCTTTTTTGTATTTAAACTTTTTTCAGAGTTTCCGCTCTATATATGTCTCTGCCTATATCCAGCTTTTTTAACAAAACTTTACGGGAAACTTTTATTAATATAAAAAGCTTTTGCTAAAACAAAAAAAAAACAAGAGAAACCAATATAATAAAAAAAATGATAAAAACATCAAGCGATTAAAAATTGCGTTAGACAAACAACTGGAGAAAGGGTGAAGAAGAAAGAGTCGAATACCGCTAAATAAAATATTAACATTTTTAAAACTGTCATTCACTCATTCTCTTCACTTCATTACGATTTGTTGCTTATTTACTACGACGGATTGTTAGAGTAAAAAAAAAACAAAAATAATTAACTAATGTTTAAAAAAACAACAAAATTACACTATAAAAGAGTTAAAGATATGAAAATAAAAAAAAGTGTTCTAAAACTGTAAAAAAACTAAAAGAAGAAACAGACTGTGCTAAAAATACGGCAAAGTGAAATGTAAAGGTGCGAACATTATTTTGAATAAAATACAGTGAAGTACAAAAATTATGCTATATGCAAATTTTTAAAACATATAATAACAAAGTTTTTAACAAGTGCTATCACAACAATTTGTTTATTAAACAGTTTATAACAAAACTACAAAGTAGTAATTGTTATTTATTAAATTCTAGAAATTTAATTTCCATAATACATTTCGTGTGTGTTTCGAACTGCAACTTTAAATTATAGTTGTATAACCGGTTTTAAATAAGGGACTTTTTTTTAATATTACAAAAGTGATGTGTATTTCTTTTATTTGTATTTATAAAAAATACTATAATAATATAAACAAAAACAGAAAATAAAATTAGAAAAAATATATTTGAAATAAGCACTTAATACATGTATGACGACTTGTGTACAGTGGGTGCAAAAAAGCATAAAATAATGTAAAACTTTTATTAAAAAAAAAAATTTAAAATTATATATAAAACTTTTATTGAAAATTTTCACACTTGATAAAAAATTTTCTATAAAAATATATAAAAATTTATCAAAATTTTTCTATAAAAAGACAACTTTATAGAAATTTTTCTATAACAAGAGAGTTTTATCGAAATTTAAAAAAAATAAAACATTTTTATTAAAAATTTTCTATCAAAAGACAATTTTATCGAACATTTTTTTATAAAAAGACCATTTTATCGAAAAATGACAATTTTATCGAAATTTTTTCTAAAGGAAGAAAATAGTATCGACATTTTTCAAAAATAAGACGATTTTATAGAAAATTTTCTATAATACAACGGAATTTTTTCTATAAAAATATAATAGTATCGAAATTTTCAAAAATAAGACAATTTTTTCACAAATTTCTATAATAATACAACTTTATCGAAAAAATTACCATAAAAAGAAAATTTAATCGAAAGTTTTCTATCGAAAATTTCCAACAAAATGACGATTTTAATCAAAATTATTTAAAAGAAAATTGTATACTAAAAACAAATTTATCTAAAATTTCTTATAAAAAGATGGAATAATATGGAAATAAAATTTCTTATAAAAATATGGAAAATTTTCTATGAAAAGATAATTTTTTTAAGATAATTTTATCTAAAAGAAAATTTGTATATTTTTATTAAAAATTTTCTATCAAAAGACATTTTAATCGAACACTTTCTATAAAAAGACTATTTTATCGTAAATTGTCTTTAAAAAAACAATTTTATCGAAATTTTTCTATAAAAAGATTATAGTATCGAAATTTTTCAAAAATAAGACAATTTTATCGAAAATTTTCTTTACTTGATCAAACTTGATCAAAAATTTTCCATAAAAAAATCTCATCGAAAGTTTTCTATCGAAAATTTCCAACAAAAAGACGATTTTAATCAAAATTATTTAAAAGAAAATTTTATACTAAAAACAATTTTATCTAAAATTTCTTATAAAAATATAGAAATAAAATTTCTTATAAAAAGATGAAAAAATATGGAAAATTTTCTATTAAAAGATAATTTTTTAAGACAATTTTATCGAAAAGAAAATTGGTGTTTTCTATAAAAAATAGATTTTATCACAAATTTTCTATACTTAGTAGGACATTTTATCAAAAATCAAAAAAAAAAATACTGAATAAAAGTTGTCTTAAAAATATAAAAAATCTTTAAAAATTTCCTAAATATGTATCAAAATTAAATTACCTAAAAAAAACAATATTAAAAATTACGTACACACAATTATCTCCCACTGTACGTATGAAATACTAACAAAAAAGAACATTTCATATGTAAACAATATAAATTAATGTCTAAAACTCTCTTCGCTTCTCTTTTAGTTTGTAATACTGAAAACCACATTTTTTGCAAATTAATATACGAATATTGCTAAAAAAATACGACACCATCAATTATACATAAATTTTTCAAAGCAAATAAAACAAATCATAAATGGGATATTCAATACAGGTAAATATATAGATATTTATAATATTACAAAATGTGCAGCCAGGGATATGTAAATTGCATAAACTGAAATTTTAACATAACATTCTTTAAAACCTTTTTATCTTGCAATTATTTAGTTACATTAAAATTTACGAAAAATTATTAATAAGCTATTTCCGTTATCATACTGGTATGCACTTTTTTGATTTAATTACATATTATTTTCTAGATACATATAAAACAAAACAAAAACTAATTAAATATTTCAACGATATATTTTCATACATTTCTACAATATTTACGTAGTCTGAAGTGTGGCAAATATAATTGTAAATTGTAATATTTTATATAAATTGCAAAAATTGCATAGTACTTGTGGGATGAGTAAATATCATTAAATATTAGATATTTATTGATAACAAATCGAAAATTTTATTTATAACTATGACATTAAATAACATGGTATTAGGCATAGAAAAGGTATACATAGAACTGAAACTGAGTATGACATAACCTAAGTCTGCTGTCAAAAACCTAAGTCGTGAGAATGTATTAGTTGAAAAATATTTAACCCAACAAACACAAACTCTTTCGTTTAAAAAGTTTTTATATTTTTGTTTGATATTATATTTCGATATTTTATGAAATAATGTTTTGAATTAGCCATTTTTATTCAATAACAGTTGACCAATGTAAGAAAGATCTTCATTAAAAATTATTCTTAATTTTAAATAAACTCTTTGTGTTTGCTGGGTTGAGTCAATATTGACACTTGAAAATTATATTAAAAAAATAAAAACGATTGAAAAATTTGTTTTTTTCTAAAAATGTTTTCAATAATTTTATGGGAAAACTTAACTTTTAGCAGTGTTTATTGCAGCAGCAGGGGCTATTTTGCCAAAGGAATTGTGCTAATGCTAAAATTAACGCTTGATATGAACGATTATTGTTAATTTCAAAGCAGACCAAATGCAGTCTAAATACACCCTACACCACACCAATAAGAACGGTATTTTGTTTATGTCTTAAAGTTTGTAACACCTGCGTCGATGTAATGATGTAATCCGCCCATAAATTAGCCTATTGAACTTTTTTGTAAGCGATACATGCTAACAAGAATAGGGTATTTATCAAATTCGACTTAACAAATTTTATATATACGAAATTTTGACTATATATTGTTATAATGAGTAGTACATTCATTAATTAAGCAAACATCAATCTCTTGAATATAACTTCTACATTAAAAAATACTAAATAACTTATTGCTACTTACTCGCAAAGTGGTAGGGTATGATGTATTCGGATACATTTTGTACTTTCATATTTTTGTTATTTTATGTAAACAAAAATAAAAATACTCATACAATTGTATTAAATTCACACAGAACCTGTACATGTGAGAGAGTAATATTTCTTACTCTCAGTAACACTTCTATTTATTTTTCTATGGTATTAGGCATAGGCAAGTTATATTCAAGAGATTGATGTTTGCTTAATTAATGAATGTACTACTCATTATAACAATATATAGTCAAAATTTCGTATATATAAAATTTGTTAAGTCGAATTTGATAAATACCCTATTCTTGTTAGCATGTACCGCTTACAAAAAAGTTCAATAGGCTAATTTATGGGCGGATTACATCATTACATCGACGCAGGTGTTACAAACTTTAAGACATAAACAAAATACCGTTCTTATTGGTGTGGTGTAGGGTGTATTTTGACTGCATTTGGTCTGCTTTGAAATTAACAATAATCGTTCATATCAAGCGTTAATTTTAGCATTAGCACAATTCCTTTGGCAAAATAGCCCCTGCTGCTGCAATAAACACTGCTAAAAGTTAAGTTTTCCCATAAAATTATTGAAAACATTTTCAGAAAAAAACAAATTTTTCAATCGTTTTTATTTTTTTAATATAATTTTCAAGTGTCAATATTGACTCAACCCAGCAAACACAAAGAGTTTATTTAAAATTAAGAATAATTTTTAATGAAGATCTTTCTTACATTGGTCAACTGTTATTGAATAAAAATGGCAAATTCAAAACATTATTTCATAAAATATCGAAATATAATATCAAACAAAAATATAAAAACTTTTTAAACCAAAGAGTTTGTGTTTGTTGGGTTAAATATTTTTCAACTAATACATTCTCACGACTTAGGTTTTTGACAGCAGACTTAGGTTATGTCATACTCAGTTTCAGTTCTATGTATACCTTTTCTATGGATTAGGGATTTTATTTGTAATATATAGTACTTATGTATGTATATAGGAAGTGTTTATGTGCATACTTTAAAGTATAAGTAATAAAAGTAAAAAAAAACACACTCATAAATAGATAGATAGATAGATAGATAGATAGATAGATAGATAGATAGATAGATAGATAGATAGATAGATAGATAGATAGATAGATAGATAGATAGATAGATAGATAGATAGATAGATAGATAGATAGATAG
>NC_060953.1:60815360-60817239 GCF_022045245.1 Lucilia cuprina
CTATAGTCTAGTCTATAGTCTAGTCTATAGTCTAGTCTATAGTCTAGTCTATAGTCTAGTCTATAGTCTAGTCTATAGTCTATTCTATTGTCTAGTCTATAGTCTAGTATGTGTGTGTATAAGATCTGTTATAGACGAATTGAATTCAAGAATAATTATAAATCTGATAAGATATCTTTTTTTAAGGACCATCTATTTTCGATAATTTATAGATTTTTCACAAGCGAAGTTTTTTGTTATGAATAAAAATTTTTAACTTTAGGAATATTTTTAATTATTGATAAGAACTTTAAAATTTTGATTAAACCATGTATATACATAAGTACAGCCTTTATCACAGAGGTATGACTGGCATGACACAACAATTTTTTTTATCGGAAAATTGAAAAAACTTTCCTCAAAAATTGACAGATAATAAAAATAAAATTAAAGATAACTTACTATTTTTAGATTACTTTAAGATTTTTTTATTGTAATTATTAAAAAAAACTTGTTTGTCTCTTTTAGCTAATAGCTTGCTATTCCACCAGTGGTAAACCAGCTAAGGGTAAAATCTATGAAAGTGCCGCTGATGCAGTACACGATTTACACGATGGTGCCAAAATCTTGTTTGGTGGTTTTGGTCTTTGCGGTATACCAGAAAAAATGATTGAAGCTATTAAACAAAAGGGCGCGAAAAACTTAACAGCCGTTTCAAATAATGGAGGTAAATTACAAATTATCTTAAAATTATACATAAATTGACTTAAATTATGGACTAGACCTTATTAGTGCACAGTTTGGCCAATAGACTATACCATAGAGTAGTCTATGTACTTGATAATAGGGTAGTTTTAGACTAATGAATAGACTAGTCCTTAGATAAATCAATAGAATAATTAATTTATATTCAATAGACTAGCCCATAAAATGTAACATAGATAAGTCCGCAGACTAGTTAATAGACTTTTTTATAACTAGTGCTAGTTTTTTGTTTGTCCATACATTATTCAATAGTTTAATTCATAAACTGGCTCTAAAACTAGTACATAGACTAATTAGTAGAATAGTACTTGCATAAACCTATTGACAATATTCTGGTACATACATACAAGTCCATACATACAAGGCAAGCTTTTACTTGATCAAATCCTTCTTAAATTTGTTCAGATTACATTATCTTCTCTCCTTTCAGGTATTGATGACGCCGGTTTGGGTGTTCTTTTGAAGTCTCGCCAATTGGGTAAGATGATTGTCTCTTATGTAGGTGAAAATGCTGAATTGGTCAACCAATATTTATCCGGTGAATTGGCAGTAGAGTTGACACCACAAGGTACTTTAGCTGAAAAAATTAGAGCAGCTGGCGCTGGTGTACCCGCCTTCTATACACCCACCGGTTATGGTACACTTATTCAAACAGGTGGAGCTCCAATTAAATACAGCAAAGATGGTAAAGTTGAAATTGCTAGCAAACCCAAACCAGTACAAGAATTTAATGGCAGAAACTATGTCATGGAAGAGGCTATGTTTGCTGATTTTGCTATTGTCAAGGCTCAAAAGGCTGATCCCTATGGCAATTTGGGTGAGTTATATATAAAAGAGAAAATATGGAATTATTTTTTTTAATTTAAATTATTCATTATTACAGTTTTCAATAAGGCTGCCCGTAACTTCAATGCCGCTATGTGCCGTGCTGCTAAAGTCACCATTGTTGAAGTCGAAGAAATTGTGCCCGTAGGTGCTATTGATCCCGATGAAATCCATATTCCTGGCATCTATGTTAAGCGTATCTTCAAGGGTACCAACTATGAGAAACGTATCGAAAAGGTACGCATTACTGAGACTGACTCTACCAAGAAATCGGCTCCCACACCAGCCCAGGCCGTACGTGAACGTATTG
>NC_060953.1:60817339-60877463 GCF_022045245.1 Lucilia cuprina
ATAGACTAGACTATAGACTAGACTATAGACTAGACTATAGACTAGACTATAGACTAGACTATAGACTAGACTATAGACTAGACTATAGACTAAAGACTAGACTATAGATTAGTCTACCTGAAATCTGAAACAGTTTTTTTTAAACAATATTCAAAAAATACTAAAAGTTTCATATTGTACTTTCAATAAATAAAGAAATAAACCTAAGTTACTAAACGGATTTGTGACTTTCAATATGACCCTTATTCTTGCTGGAGATCAGTGCCCCAAGCAAACTAATTTAAATTTTTTAATGCAATTTAAATTTGCATTTTATTTCATTGTTATTGTAGTCTAATCAAATAAAGCAATAAATACAATAATAAAGTTGTTAATAAATTATATTTTTAAACACACATTAAAAATCACAAAAGTCATTATAAAATCATACCACACGCAAAATTTTCGCGCAACAGCACTGCTTGAAATAAATTGATATTATCTGTTATTAAAATCATATGTAACATTTACTATAAAATTGTAATAAATGTAATTTAAAGTTATTTCAAATTAAAAAATTGGTTTTTAAGAACATTGTCAATAATACTTTAATATTTTTAAATCTTAAAAAATATTTATTTCTAACGTATATGTATTACATATTACTCTATATAGAGTATCTGTTGTTAAAAGTAAATGCAAATAAATAAAATTATAAACATACATATACATAATATGTACATATGTGTGTATATTAGTATGAATAGAGAGCATTTTAGATAAAAACTGCTTAGTAATGTAGTGTTTATATAATTCGTCGCAAACATTTATTGTTAAAATTAAAATCTCTAACAACAATAACAAAATAAATTATTATTCCAACACAGGGAAGTCTTGCGATTTTATTTGTATATATTTTTTTTAGTTTTTTTTCTATTTTCTTATCTTCAAACAAAATAAATCGGTACTCATTCTAAAAACTTGAATAAGCAACAATTTAAATGTTTAAATTAATTTTGAGTTCTCACTCATTAATGAGAAGCTAAATTCTCTGCTCTTTTTTATAAAAAAATATTATTTTTTAGTATTTGATTTTAACAACAAATACATAAATAAACAAAAAAAAGTTAGAAAACAGAGAAATAAGTTAGTTTTTTAATTGTTTTAAGATTTTTTCACCTTTGCCAATTCATAAAATTGTATCAATTTAACCTAAAGATCTTTTATTGTGATTTCTTTGAATAATATAATTATGTTAAATTTTTTGTACTGGATACTCTATCTTTGAATTAATTTAATTTATAGACCAACACAATGTTTTTTATTGAAATTTTTGCCTATTCATACTAAGTAGGTGTGCAAATTTTTGTACGAGTTAAGGCTCCGTCTGTCTGTATTATTTTCTCCTATATAGTAAAAAATTAAACTTATAAGTTAATTATTTTGATTATGTAATATCAAGTATATTTTAATTAAAATTACCATAAATTTTACAAATTAATGCTACAATTGAACAAATTCGCATTAAAATATCTAAAAGATATTGAACATAAATTATTTAAAAATTATATTTTTATTTATAAAATATTTTATTTTATATAAAAAATTCCCAGGCAAAAATTAAAAAAAAAAACGTGTTCCATCATTGTTGCCATTCCCTGATAAGATTTAGAATGCTATTGGAAATACATTTTTAAATTATAAAAAATCCAACCTTAAGTAGATTGGTTATAGGTCATTTTAATACATATTTCAAAATTTTTAGAAGGTGTTGTTATTATTTAACAAAAGTTAACAAATAACCCTATCAAAATTTATAAAATTGGATCATTTTATCAAACATATTTTCAATATAATAAAAATTCCTAGAAAAATTCTTGTGAAGAAAGATCTGTTATTTGACAAGACAGTGCCTAGGAGAAGAATTACAGGTTTGTGTTATATTTAGTGGATTTTGCGTATTTCGAAAATTTATACATAGAATTTGTGAATTTGTCTTACAAAAAACAATTATTTAGATTATCTATATCAATATTTTTAACTAGATTATAAGTGATTTTGAAACTCCTACGCAAAGCATGAAAAAAAATAAAAACCCTTTAAAAGAACTATTTGACAAAATATTGGACTAAGAAAAAAATTTTGAGAAATAAAAATTTTAAATTGAATCAAACGAACAAAGATTTCCAACCTAATGTATACGGATAGCTGAATGTATGTACATACATACTTATGTAGTACGAAGTGTTCTAATTTATAGTCCTATATCTAAACAATTATGAATTTATAGTCGGACATTGCCGACCATATGATACCCTACACCAGTCAGTATGTTAAAATTTTGAATTTTTTTAAATAAAGCATTTAATTTGTTTTATTGTGGAATATTTTTACTTATTGTTGACAAAAAAGAGAGATTTTCTACAAGAGGGCTCATAGGGGAGAAGGGGTAAATATGGGCATATCCTTATAAATTTTGGTAGATTTTGGTAGACGTAAATTCGTCTACTACAAAGTCATTTATGTAGATTTTAATCGTTTTTTAAGTAATTATAAGTTAATTTTGACCATCAAGTCATTTTCTGAAGGGGAGTCTGTATGGGGGCTAGGGTCAAATGAAGCCCGATCACAATAAAAATTAGTATTGTCAATTATTGTTCTATAAAACTAATTTTTGCTGATTTTCGCTGACATTATAAAACATTTAACGTACTTATGAGCCTAAAGGCCCGATTCGGGGGGTACGGTTGTATGGGGGCTAGGAGGAATAATGGACCGATTTCAACCATTTTCAATAGCAATCGTCCTTGAACCAAAAAAAAGAGTATGTGCCAAATTTCATAAAATTATCTTGAAAATTGCGACCTGTGGCGTGCGCACAAGGTTTACATGGACACACAGACAGACGGACGGACAGACGGACAGACGGCTAAATCGACTCAGAAAGTGATTCTGAGTCGATTGGTATACTTTAAGGTGGGTCTAGGACCAATATTTTTGGTTGTTATACTATACTTTAGCACAAACGCATAATACCCTCCCCACTATAGTGGTGTAGGGTATAAAAATTGTGGCTAATATTTTTAATGCATTTGGGGAAATTTATAGGTATTAAATAAATAAATAAAAACTAATTCTTACTCAAGCCCTTTTACACTTTTTATAAAAATGTGAACCTATTACATAATGATATACCAATGTACTTTAAAATTTCACCTTTTAAATAAACTCTTACAATTCACTTATATAATAAATAAATATGCCTAGTTTGTAGTTATTCAATAATAAAAATATTGGAATTTAATTTAAAATTTTTTTACAATATTTGAAAAATTTTATTATTTTTATTTGACAACACTGTTTAGAAGCAGTTAAGATAAAATAATAAAATTAAGTAAATTAAAAAAAAAAACATAATAAAACTATATTAAGAAAAACAACACATGATCTTTAAAAAAAATACATATGTAAAAAAGAATAATAATAATATTAAACTTGTTTACAATAACAAAAACTTAAAAAAAAAATAAAACACGTTTATTAATGAATGCAAAATTTTCAGCAGATTGTCATAATAATAAAGCCAAATCAGCATAAATTTACTTAAATGTGGTTCATTAAAGTATTTTTTTAACTAGTAGAATGAAAATAGTTATTGATATGAAATTTTCTTTTTATTTAAATTAAGAGCAAAAATCTCTAGAACAAATTTTATCTATTGGCGGAGATTCTAAGGCAAAGATAGTAAGTGACGCGTAAAAAACTAAAGTTTGCGCGTGCAACTACATTTTAATTAAATTGTGTAGTTGTTGTTGTGGTCACTAGCTACGTAACATAATTTGTGGGTAATTTATTTTTCAAGTGACCATATTCTACATATTTTAAAATCCACAAAATTTTCCATGACATTTCAAAATTTAATAATTTTCCATTATTACCCTTTTCCCGGCACCCCCTTAAAACACATGCATTTTACACCCACCCAACACCATTCTTGTTTAAATTAAATTTCATTCGTACCTTAAAGGTAGTATTTTTGTTGTAAAGACAGTTGTTTAAAAATACACGTCTAGCTTGTTGCACAAACATTTTGTTTGATTTTTTTTATTATAAAGCTGCCTTTTCTTCAAAATTCCACGTTTGGTGAAGTAGTTTTTATAATTTAGTTTTAATTTTTAATAAAATCTCTGCAGTACACACACAACGAATGATCTGCACGCTTAACGAGTCTCTTAAGAACTGAATTTTTTTTAAATTAACAAAAAATTAAATAATAATTAATTTAAGAGAAAAAGGCTTTAATTTTAGATGAGCTTTCTAAAGTTATATTCATACAAAAGGGAATTTTAAAACAGATGTTTAAACAGCTGTCCAATAGTGTTGTAAAACGTCAACATAACAACAATTAGACGGGTACATTTAAAAATATATATTTGAATTTATGGTATACGCACAATTGTCACGAACGACGAATTTTGTAATGCATGACGAACTAGTCGAAAAAATTTGTTGCGTAAATTCGTCGAATGGAACACAATCAAATTATTCGTACTTCGAATTCGTTTCAAAACTTATTTGTTCGAAATTGGAAAAAGTAAGAAAAAGGAACAAAAATTATATTTTTGTGAATCTCCACGATTTTGAGAAAATTTTAAAAGCTTTAAAATTTATTCGAACATTATTTCGAAATTAGAAAATGTAAGAAATTGACCTCGAATAGAACTAAAATTATATTTTTGTGAATATCCCCAATTTTGAGATTATTTTAACAACTTCAAAATTTTTTCAAACATTACTTCGAATTTTCGAACTAAATATTACAACATAGCTTTGTAGTGTCATTAAGTGTACTCCAAACTGTAAAATTTCAGACAACTCGGACCACCAGTTCGAATTTTCGAAAATTTTATTTTTAGTTTTTAAGACGCAGAGATTATTTTCGAATAGAATTTCGAATATTCGAATATAATATTTTATTGTCATTAGATGTACTCACAACCGCCAAATTTCAGAAAATTCGGGCTTCCGGAATTGGTCTTAAAACAATTTTCCCCAATTAATTCGTCGTTCGTCTGCACAGTTCGTTACGTAGGACGAATTTCGTCATACGCACTGATTGTGCGTATTTTCATATACTTTAGTGTGTTCTATATCTGACGACGAAAATTCGTTCCGAAAAATTCGTCGTTCGTCCCAATTGTGCGTATAGCATTACTATTTTTCTGTTTCAAAAATAAAAATAGAGTTGGGTTAAATAGAGTTGTGTCGGCATAGAGTAAATTCTGGGTAATACGAACAATTATATTATATACTTAATTGTTTCATTTCATTTACATTTTTAAAATTATATATGTTTAAAAAGTGTAAATATAAGTCGACAACAATATTTAAAGGAATCAAATCATATTTGATCTATACATATGATAAACCAATTTTAATTTAAACTGATATACAAAATCAATCAAATCCAGAAAGTAAAATTTCAATTTAAATTTCGAAATTTTACAATTCATTATTATTTGAAATTCAGAAAAGAACAGCTGAATTTTTGCTATGTAATTCCAAAAAAGTTACACTATTATTTCATACTCTTCTACTTAAAATTTAACATTTTCCGAACTTTAAATAATATATAGAAATAATGAAATAGAAGCAGTGTCATAAACAAAAATTTAATTTATAACAAATACGCGAATAGACCTATATAAATAAAAAAAACATTTTCAACACTGTTTTAATAAATCATACAACTCTGTAACTCGAACAGTTTTTTTTTTCTTATTTACATCTGTTTTTTGTTTTCATTTTCTATTGCGTTTTCTTTTGTTTTTGTTATTGTTTTCCACTGCATTTTAGCACAGTTGTTCTTCGAACATTCATTTTCAGTATTTACGTTGAAACGAAAAGTTGATAAAATCGCAAAATATATTAAAAATAAAAATCACTTAAGGTGATTTACATTAAAAAAAAAACAAAGAAAGAAATGCAAAAAAATAATTAAAATAAACACAAACAAAAAGTGTAAACAACAAACAAATTTAAAGGAAAATAATAAGAAAAAGTAAAAGAAAGCCTTAAGTGATTTTAGTTAAAATTGCTGTTAAAAGAACTGATACAAAAAGTGTTTGTTAATAAAACTAACAAAAAGAGATTTTGAACAAATTGAAAAAGTAATTGGTAAGTATTTTTTAACATTTAATTATTGAAAAGCGTTGCAAATGATGAGCTCATTTTATAGGTAATCAATTTAAAACGCAATTTCATCATTTTTAAGTTTCTCGTGATATTTTTGATTTATTTTCGAAAAATTTATTGTTTCATTGCAATTACGTTGTTGAACATTATATTTAATTTTTTATTGACGAAGATAAGCCGAAATAATGTATTGAGATGTTAATGTGTATACGTACATATATACATAGTATGTATGTTGATTGGTGGCCTCCTTCTTCTTTAATAATTTCTTATCATCATTATTTTCACATTTAACTAGTCAGTCATCCAAATAAAGCTTCCAACGAACCAACCGACCAACATACTGACCATCCAACAACCACTTTACACAGTTGTTTCTTCTTTTTTACTACACAAAGTCAAGTGTAAATAATGTTGGAAAGCAGCTGTTTGGTCGTGTATGCATCTTTTACTGCTAACTTCGCCAGTCATGACATCCATATGATAACACTGGGTTACAACATTTTTCCATTTTTGTACAGCGTAAATCATTTTTTATTTAAATGAGATAGGTAGATAGATAGATAGATAGATAGATAGATAGATAGATAGATAGATAGATAGATAGATAGATAGATAGATAGATAGATAGATAGATAGATAGATAGATAGATAGATAGATAGATAGATAGATAGATAGATAGATAGGTAGATAGATAGATAGATAGATAGATAGATAGATAGATAGATAGATAGATAGATAGATAGATAGATGAATAGAATGACAGATTATTTAGGTTGGTTTAGTAGAAGTTTTAAAAATAAAAAGCTTTTTCTTTTCCCTATAACACAGTGTAATTATTTGTTATAGTGATTTCTGTAAATGTTGCTCTTAGTTCATTCTTAAAATAAATACTGCTGTTGTGTTTCGGTTGATTGATTGTCTTAGACAGACTAACAGACAGACGAAGCATTTGCTAGGCAGCATGAATATTAAATAGCCAGCCAGTATAAAACTAGACTCCACAACATCGTCAACTCTAGTAGTCTTATCATATTTAATTGCATTCATAGAACGACCTATGTTATTTTTTATTATTATAATTCTTCTCGTTGTCGTTCAACTAAAACAATAGCTGTTTAGTGGTCAATGGCTTTTTTCTCTTTTGCAGTCTTAATATTTTAACAACATGCAAGTTGATTTCCATATTAAATACGTTCATATGTATGTACATGTTTTATTCTCACTTCGAATTTTTCTTATAATTTTATTGTTCCTTTTGAGCTAATATACAATATTATTGATTTTGTTTATAATAATTGATGTTGGTCAGTTTTGTAAAGTATTTTTTTCTTTTTAAAAACAATATACACTTCGGCTTTATAAGCAAAGCAGAATGTCTGTAATGAGTTTGGTTAAATAATGTTGTAACATTTTTTTTTGATAATACAGCTAATGGAATATGTATAATCTAATGTTTTGTTGTGTGTACATTTCTGGTGTCAATTTATTCGGCAGCGATATTTTAAGCTGTTTCGAAAATAAGTTTCAAAGATTAAATTAAAAGAACTGGAATTAATTCGCTTTGCTTAGAAACTATAACTACAAACATCTGTTCAATCAAATGATGATATTTACCTAAAATAAGTAGAAGTGTTAAAAAAGGTTAAATTAAGTTCAAATAAATTAATGTACGTTATCAATAAAGTCATTTATAATAAAAATATATTATATAAAACCAATTAGAATGTTGTTATAAAAAAAATTATAAGTTGCTAAGTCAACAAACTACAATCTATTACTGTGCTTTGCAAATATAATAACATATAGTACATTTACTAAAGGCATATAATTACCACTAGGCCTGTATTTACATTGCAAAAAATATTATTCGAATAATTGAGGAGAAAAAAATTATATATTTTTTTAAATGAATACATAATTTTGTTTCATTTTTAATTTAATTTTAATTTTACTAGAACATGGAAGCTATATAGTCTTAGAATCTATTAAGAATCCATAATATACTTTCGTTGTTATTGAGTCTGAACTCGTCTCAGAATATGTGTTCTAAATGCATTTATTTTATATACATTAGACCGACCAAAATATTATAAAAGTGATCCAAATTAACATGTTGAATTCAAAAGCTTCAAAAAATCTTTATTTTGCTCTATAATGGTTTTCAAAATATTTTGAGTCTATAGATGGCCGTTCGTGAGTTGAACCGGTTTTATTTGTATTTTTTTTGGAATATGACAATTAAAGAAGACTTTAAGATGCATCTTTAAAATGATACTCCATATTTAATATGCCTAATGTTTTAATAGAGAAATGGAAAAAGATACAAAAATAGGTTTCTTAAATTTGGTTTATAAATGGCTATCGCCAGACTTAAAAGTTAGTTGATCTTAGATACATATGTATATAATAAATCAAATAAATTTTAAATTATTTTTATTCGATTAACTGTAAACCCGTATACTTAAGTCCACCCTAGTATCTATTAGTTGATATATACATATGTATTGTTTCTCAAGCCGGCATTATCATTTGTTTATAATCTGAAAAAATCGCTTACAATTACTTTCTTATTTCTCATAGAAATGCAAGCATCAATATAATTAGTGATTATTTTTTTACTTCTTCTCCTTTGCCCAGTTTAAGAACAATAAACTTAACAATTTACATTATATTTTTTAGTTAAAATTTATAAGTTCGTAATTAATTATTGAATTACTTACAATCGGTGTAAGTATATTTTTACAATTGATTTATTATTTTTTATTGCTGAAATTTTATAAATTGAGAAAACAACAAATTAACAACATGGAAATATTATCATGCATCGTTGATTCTTATAAAAAAAAAAACTAAATATATAAAGTAATATATAAAAAAATTAATAAATATATAAGTAAATTATTTACTTAACTAGTAAACAAATAAGGTTACTCTTTACAATATATATTATTTATTTTGTATTTATATATGTATTTTTTTAATGAAAAACTTTATTTTTCTTAATTTTAATTTATTTTCTTTTTAATTTAATTTTAAATATAAAAATGCATAAAACGTTAATAGGTAAATTAAATTACCAATTAATTCATAACCTTATTTCAACCTTTTGGTGTACAGTACAAAGATATTTGGGGTCTTCAAAAAAACATACTTATCGACGAGAAAACATTAGTTTAAGTTTTATATTTACAACAAAAAAATCATAAATCTATATCTATATTATTAAAATTACAAAGGTAATAACTAACTTATTCATTTTAATATATTTATATAACCTTTTCATAAAGGTGCAGGGTATAAAATATAATATTTATAAATAATATATACTACATTATGCAAAAACGGATAAAAATTAAAATTTAAACTGTTTAAAACATCCATTGTATCATAATAATCCTCGCTTTTAAATATTTCTAAAGTATGTCATTTCCTATTATCTCTTATTTAATTTTAGCAACATGACTTTATTTTTGGCAGTCATTAAAGTGAATCATATATTTTATAGCAATTAATTTATAATAAAAACATTTTAATATTTAAATAATTATAAATTTTAAACTTAAATATATACATTAGGGCCATGTATGTTTTTTGAGGAATCAAAATACGCAAACATTACCTTATAGCCAAAAGTGCCCCTATAGTATAAAAACTATTTTTTTAATTTACCGCACAAATAGCAATTTCTAAATTGCTTTGTTCGTAGGTGGAGTTAAGTCTACTTCAATATTATTTATGTAGAATTTAAAAGTGTTATTAGTGTTTGTAAGTGAATTTTGACCTTTAAGTCATTTTCTAAAGGGGATTTTGTATGGGGGATAGGGTCAAATGAAGCCCTATCATTACAAAAATTGGTAGTGTCATTTAAAGTTCTATAAAACTAAGTTTTGTCGACTTTTGTTAACATAATAGATCATTTAAATTAATTATAAGCCAAAAGGCCCTATTTGGGGGGTACGGTTGTATAGGTGCTAGTCGAAATAATGGACCGATTTTAACCATTTTCAATAGGCTTCGTCCTTTGGCCAAAAGAAGCGTGTGTACCAAATTTCATCCAATTATCTTGAAAATTGCGGCCTGTACCTTGCGCACAAATTTTACATGGACACACAGACAGACGGACATAGCTTAATCGACTCAGAAAATGATTCTAACCCGATTGGTATACTTTAAGGTGGGTATAGGACGAATATTTTTGTATGTTACAAACATCAGCACAAACCCAATATACCCTCCCTACTAAAGTGGTGTAGGGTATAATAATATCATATTCCCTAATATAGAATCTGGCTATAGAACTATTAATATTTGCAAAAAGCTATTACCCTAATGTACATACATACATACATACATACATACATACATACATACATACATACATACATACATACATACATACATACATACATACATACATACATACATACATACATACATACATATGCATATGTGCTAGTAGTAAGCTTTTAAAATATAAACTACTCTTCAATATTATATACATACATATATGTCTTGCACTGATCTACAGCTGTGATAGCATATCACTCCAACTCTCTGTTTACAAAATTTTCATCTCTCTCTTTCTCTTATAGTCATTTGTTCTTATCGTAAGTACTCTATATGCAAAAAAAAAAAAACGTATTACACTACACTTTAGTACTACATACATTTAAAAACAATTCTATTTTAAAATGCTTTTATTTGGCTTCCAATACACCAGTTTATTATAAACTTTAGCCATTGAAACATCAGAACGCTGTTGCCGGTAAAAACATTTCATCTTCGTTCAACACTTTAATGGTTATCATATAAATAAACATAAATAAAACAAGTACATAGTGGAGAAAAGAATCTGCATAGATATGTAAATACTTAGTAGTAGTTGTAGTTAGTGCAAGTAAATACATATGTATATGACAATAAGTCGGTTAAATTACATACATATTTCTTTTATTTTTTTAGTTATGTGTCGAAGGTGGTAATGAAGTTTATACCCTTTGCTTACACTATATTATTATTGGCTATTACTTCTGTTGTTGTTGGGCCTACTGCTGCGGCTGATGCTGCAAACACTGGCTTCAGCTGGCGCTGTTGGTATTGATGCGCTGTCTTATCTTTGCCATTGTTTAGTTTATTGTTTTAGTTCACACTGCTAGTTGCCATGGACTCAACTTGTATTGGCAATAATCAGCAGCAAGAACAACAAGTTTATCATTATCATTATGCGGAATACAAGTTACTATTCGATACATTAAAAAACATTTGGCAGAATTATTTGCAGTCCTTCAACAATGTCGATGTCAAGGTAATTATATAAATTCCTTATTTGCACATGCATACATATATAAAGCATTTCCTTTTAAAGGGCCATAACTCTAAAAATATTATTTTGAGTAAAAGATTTAAAAAAATTTCAATTACTTTATTTTAATAAATCATCTACAAATTTTTCATAATTATTTTTCAATAATAAAAGATTAAAATATTTACCTAAAGATTAAAATATTTATCTAAAAGATTTGAGATTTATCTCGAAACACAAGGAATTTTGAGTTAAATACCTTTGGAGGAAAATAAACGATATATTTTATATGACAAATATTTGTCTCTTGTTTAAAGAAAATATTACAATATTGTTGTATTATTGATTGTAATAGAAAATGGATTTTAATTTTATTTTCATTTCACATCTCTTTCTCAGCAACATTGGTTACAATTGTTTTTATTTAACTTTCAATTTGTCTCCGAGGAATTACTGGAAAATGAAGAATTTAAAAGGTATTTATATTGTACAATGTACATACTATAAATTGTTGTTTTTATATTATAATTTAAATAACTTTATTAGCCTAGCGTATCTAGACTATAGCAAAAATTATAGACTAGTCTAGTCTATAGCCTAGTCTACAGTTTTGTCTATAGTTTAGTCTATACTCTAGTCTATAGTCTAGTGTATAGTCTAGTGTACAGTCTAGTGTACAGTCTAGTGTACAGTCTAGTGTATAGTCTAGTGTATAGTCTAGTCTATAGTCTAGTCTATAGTCTAGTCTATAGTCTAGTCTATAGTCTAGTCTATAATCTAGTCTATAATCTAGTCTATAGTCTAGTCTATAGTCTAGTATATAGTCTAGTCTATAGTCTAGTCTATAGTCAAGTCTATAGTCTAGTCTATAGTCTAGTCTATAGTCTAGTCTATAGTCTAGTCTATAGTCTAGTCTATAGTCTAGTCTATAGTCTAGTCTATAGTCTAGTCTATAGTCTAGTCAATAGTCTAGTCTATAGTCTAGTCTATAGTCTAGTCTATAGTTTAGTTTACAGTCTTGTCTATAGTCTAGTAACTCAAACAAAACTTTTATTTTTATTATTCATTTTTATTATTCATCATAAAGATTATTTTAACCGCTTTAACAAGTATTCGAAATTTAAATTTTCTAAATTATCTTGAAAATTTTTATTACAAAACTATATTTTAAAAACATTCAAAATCGTGATAATTTTTAATTTTTTCAAATTTTAATGTTCGAAACTGAAAAATTTGAGAAGTTAACATCAAATTGTAGTTTTAAAAATCCCAATGATTTAGATTTTACACACAGTTATTATCTTAAGCCGATTTTTAGAAAAACTCTTATTTATTTGGTGTTGTTTTGTTTTTGCCAATTTGAAATTTTTATTTTAATCCCTTTACAGTTTCTTTAATCCCATACCTGAGGAGTTATGTTCATTTCTGTTAGAACAAATCTATGAAATAATCAGCAAATCCGATCTCTATATACCGGCAGTGGATAGTTTCAAAACAAGCGAAAATTCACGTGATAAATATGAGGAAAGTAGTGATATTAATGAAAAACAAACGTCTGAAAAAAATAAACAATTTTTACAATTATTAAAAAAGAATCACAATTTTGCCCAGGTAATAATGCAATTCACAAATAAACAAAGCAAATCGTTCTTCATTAAATTTATAAATTAAATTCCAGCTAATACTCAAACAACCTAGTGATTGTAGCAAAATAATAGCATTGAGACAATTTTTAACCCATCAATTGGGACAGCATCTGTTGGAATTTTTATTAAGGGTAGATATTAAGGTAATTAATGAATTGATGCTAATTTTACATTTTATTGTTACTTTAATAAACCTTATTTTTCTATTTTTGTAGTTGGTGGCTTCTCAGAAAAGTTTATGTAATCTATGCATTAACTTATTTCCCAATTGTCCTTGGTGGGAACATTACCGCGAGTTAAATAATCAACAGGATATATTTACTTTTATAGGCAATTTACAATTCTATCAAAAATTTAAATGTAAATCCAATAATGATATTACTGCTAACAGCAAAGCTACCGCAGACTTAATACCACGGCATTTAAAAAATGTCCCAGAGAATAAATCTTTAGAGGAGTTTTTACAAGCCACTAAAACCAGTGATGAAATAGCTTTAATTTTAATACAACTATTAATAAAATGCATAGAAAACGAGCGATTTACAACTTCTTTACACTCTGATCAATCTATGTTTATGTTGACTTTAAACTTTAGCTTGGATTGTTTAAGCGTGGATAATTTGGCATTTTCATCTCCACATAATGCTGAAATCATTAAATGTTATTTATTAAAGTTAAACGAACAATGTCTAAACAATCTGTTTGCCTTAACAGACAATTCACTTCACGACATACAATTTCAATGTATATTTGCCAAACTTATAGCCGCCTTGGAGTGTAATTTACAAAATACTCGCCTACTTTACGCTTTGATTTATATAATTTTTGCCATTTTACATAATGTGGTAGCAGTATATAGCCAGAAAACTTTATGGAATGCCAAAGTAAATCTATATAATTTAAAATTTATAGATGAAAATATCATCGACTGTTGTCTCTCTACCATGGAACACTTGCTAAGACATCAACCACCCGAGCAGGAAGATATAAAATCTCTATATCATTTAATATTTCGTACATTACTAAAAATCATAGAAAATTTAAATAAATACGATATGATGATTTCAACCATAAGCAATAATTATTTCAATACCACTAATCTTACAACCGCTAAACCAGCACCAGTGCGTTATCGAAAAATGAAAAGCAAACAAATGCATTGTTTATCTAGTGTACCGAAATTATCATGTTATTTTCAAAATATTCTCATAACAATACTACCTACTTTACCCAAGGATCTACAAGAACAAACTATGCTCTATTTGGCACGTTCCGGACTATGTTGCTGTCATTATAATTTGGCTTTATTCAATAGTATATTGAGTATTATTTTCAATGTAACAGCCTATTATCAGAAATGTGCCTACAAATTTCTTTATAATAAAATGTTAAATACTATTTTTCTAAAATCGAAGCAGGAAACTTCAAACACTACCCAAGTCTCATTGTATCCCAAACGTTCTGGGATAGTAAATTGTGTAAAGTGTGATATGAAATTGAAATCATTGGATTTTCATCAAGGTCTTTTGCAAATTTATAAAACTTTTTATAATAAACTACAAAGTAATATGGAACATTTAACGAATCTCATATATTTCCTAAAACATCTCAAACATTTGGCGTTTCTGCTAACCAATGATATTGCTACGGGTATATTGGCAGAAATAGTTTTACCCATATTTCGTGAGTACAAGTTACATTTATTTGCCCAAAAATGCTCCCAGAATACCACCACCCAACACAGTTTGAAATTTTGGCAAAGAACTGTCTCAACCGAGAGTACGCCTGTAAGAAATTCCAATCTTCATTTAATCATAGATTCAAGTGATAATACAAAAGATGATATTAGCAGATTACTGTATGAATGTTTAAATATATTTGCCATGTATCTAAGAGATATACGACTTATAAAAGCATTCTATAATGAGGAAAATATTCGACATTTGGAGGATTTATTAGAGGAGCCTTTTTTAATAAGAGCTGTGTGTGATCTAATTAAAATAGGCATTGATAACATAACATTTTTAGGCGATAATAATCAAGAACAAATTATTTTAAGCCGTAGACTGATTACATTACAATTCAATAGTTCTGAAAGAGCTCAACTTTTATTTAATTCCCTCTTAACGAAAGCCAAAAATCAAAACAACAGCTTTGCAACACAATTTTGGTTATTTGAAAATACATCACTAACAACAGCTAAAAAATCTAATACCTTACAATTAAAAACCGTTGACATTTTACATATAGTAGCTCTACAGTGGACTCTTAATTATGAACTTTTGAAAACTAGTCAATATTTCTACAATGAATTCGCAAAAATCTATTCTATAACTAAGGAAGATGATGATGCTGAAATGGAGGATGAGAGTGATCAACAATTAAATAATTACTTCATAAATACAAAAATGTCTTTGAAACCGGGTGATAAAACTATAATAGACATTTTACAATTGAATTATAATGCCTTAACGGCATTCTTAATGTTACCACCTAAACGTAAGTTAAAAACTCAAAAATTTTCTATGAAATCTAAACAACGTCCACAACACATTCATGAAATAAATGATTGCCAACAACAAGAACACAACATATCAAACAATGATTTCGATTCAAGCTGGGAAATATTAGAAAATTTTATTAATTCCATACACTCTATAGATATGTCAAACACCACAACTACCACATCACTGCTAACGACATCAAATTATTCTAACGCAACCACAACAACATTTAGTTCATATTCAGCG
The DNA here is from genome assembly GCF_022045245.1 of Lucilia cuprina. NCBI lineage: Eukaryota > Metazoa > Arthropoda > Insecta > Diptera > Calliphoridae > Lucilia > Lucilia cuprina. The sequence goes on from NC_060953.1 coordinate 60,833,216, forward strand.
CAAGACTTAACAACAGCTCTTGATGTAACGGAATTTCCACAACAGTCTGTAAAAGGCACATCGTTTCTATTGCAACTAAATCAAAAGAATACTTTACCAATAAGCGAAAGTGTTTTAAATGATAGTATTACAATATTCGATATACGCAATCAAAAGCATTTTCAAAAAAGTCTTCAAAATATTGGTAAAGAAACAACCACAACAAAAAACTCACCCCCGTCTACATCATCGCCTTCTTCATCTACCACCCTCTTTAAAGGCACCTTTAACTATTATTACTCAGCTGATGACCCCAAAACGCTAACAGCCAATGTAGCTGCACAAGTTTCAAATGAAAGCATTATATACAAACTATTTCATATATTCGGTTCAATATTCTCGTTAAGTCGTACAAATTCTTTAATTGATTTAAACAAAACATCAGATACAGCCAAAGAAGAGGAAGGTAAATACCACGAAGAACTTACGAACGATATAGATGTTGATTTATTGCCTCTGTATGAAACACACAGTGATTGCAAGAAGTTATTATTGAAAATTTTCGAAGCAACTATGGCCATTTGTATTAAGGGCTATCAAAATGAAGAAGGTAAGTAATATTTGAATACCTAAACTTAAAAATGGAATGCTTTATGAAATGATGTCAATGAAAGCTTCGTTTGTTTTGAGTTTTTAAATGAACATCTTCTAATCAGATATGTTCTTAATATATGTATATTTTGAATGCATGTTGTTTGTTTAGAACATCTAGAAGCCATACAAATGTTACCAGATAGTTAGTTACTTTGAATTTACGAATAGTGGTACAATAATAAACTCTAGTACCACATAGTATGTACACTATATGGTAATAATTACACTAGACAACAAAATTGAATTTAAAATGTTTTATTGTATTTTTATAAAATATTCTGAATCCTTAGTCGATTTACATATTCTTGACCATTAGTCTTCCTGTTCGTATATTTGTTCAAAACAATTCCCAAAAAACACAGTTTTCCGTCATAAATAACTCTTACACAAACACAAGTCTCTACATAACATTTTAATTATAAACCTTTTTCGATTTAGATATAACTTAGAAAATTTATTTATTCTGTTATATTAATTTCGATTCAAAAGGAATTTTTAGATAGACTTTCGATATTTTTTGATTTTCTTTTGAAATTTTTGTAGCAAAGTGTATTTTAACGATTTCTTATAAATAACATTATGACATTCTATAGTGCAATAGACATTTGTTAGGTGGCGGTCGTTGAATTGTTGTTAGAACTGAACTTGAGTTTATTATTAGTAAGTAGTAAATAAACTGCAATGTGCAGCATTTTAAGTTAACATTAGAACGGTCTGTATTGTATGGACGCATTAAAGAATAACTAGATTATATTACCATTATTTCAATGTGGTTGCACACGTTACATGTTCTTATTAATTGCACTTCTTATATTCTATGCTGGCGAAGATGATAAAATATGTAAATAAATATTAGTATAGTTGAAAACCGACCATCACTTGTGTTACATCAAAGAAACAAAACAAATTATACATTTTCTTAAACAAGTTATAAATATAAATAAGATTTAAAAAAATTGGGCTCGTTAAAAAATCTTTAGACTGATAAAAACAGATCTTATCTCTTAACAAGAGACTACTACAACAGATTAAACGTAACACATTTTATTAACATTCTATATGATACAATAAAAGTAATTGTACTTCATATTCCGTAGAAGAATTCATTGAAATTTAACAAACGTTTTCTTTTATTATTTTTATACGTGTTTCTGTAGTGGAAAAAATGCAAAAACATTTGCGTAAACTGAAAAGTGTTATATTAACAAACGCCTGCAATAATTGGGAACAACATTCGGAAGAGCATTCAAGAGAAAATACTGTTATACAAACGTTGCAATGTCTACTTAAGATAGCCGAACTATCCAATTGTGCCAATGAACCGGCAGCAGTTGTTAGTACAAGTATTTTAACTACAGTTACCGAAGATCAAACAAATCTAAATGAGTTGAGACCACGGACTAGATCTTTTAATAGTTCACGTTTAGGAGGAGGTATTTCGTATAATTATCATCAATTAACAACAGCTTTGCCAAGTAAAAATGCCATCCTAACACCCACGACACCGCCCCAGAGACCTTTGTCGGGAGAAAGTGGTGATGCCGATTATTTCTCTACACGAGCTTCGTACATTTGTGCAGATAGTGAATTGGAATTTAGTGAAAATGATCAAGATGATTTTTATCTAACAGCTGATGAAGGTTATGAGGCAGATGGTGAAATACAAGAAATTTCTGAAACCGAGGGCATGTCTGAAGTAGGAGAACTGTGGCATTCTTTTCAACCCTCCTCACGATATCGAACGCATATATTACATGAAGGCATATGTCGTTTAGTCGTAGATATACTAATTGAGCTCAGCCAGAAATGTTGTACAAATCCGTTGGGTTGGTGTGATAATTTAGCGCAATTAATTAATCGTCTGTTTGTTATACGTGAATACTTAGGTGGACCTTTATTTTTACTCCGCGGTTTTGCACCAGTACTCAAATGTCATGATGTTCGTTTAAGAGAATTGCAGCAAAGTATTTTGGAATTGATTATAGACTTAAATTCACCGGAAGTTCTATCAATATTTTTTGGTATACTCTCGTCAAAAAATCCTCCTGTAGATATTTTAGTAAAATATATGAATTATATTTGTGCCAATACTTTAAAGAAATGTCAGCCGAGCGTGGAGTTGGAGTTTCCAGTTAATATTGGTAAGTTAAACACATATTATTTTTTGAATGAAAACATATTTACCCCTAGTATATACATATATATACTAGTAGTTTTAATTATTGAAGACTGCAGATGCTTTCAGAATTCAAATATTGAAACCATTGAAACGACTTTTACAACTTAAAATCAGCGAAATTGGTTCGATAGTTTAACAATAAAAAAACATTAAAAAATAAATAAATTAATAAATAAATAAAATTAAAAATGTGTCTAATAAATCTGTTAATATATGTAAATATACTTTTAGATGGAAAATGTGTTTCAACAAGTGATCTAGAGGTTACTGAACATATCGATCGTATACGTAATTATCATTTAAACTGCCAAGCTAATACACCTTTTACAAGATCACCTTGTATTATGCCCCTCACACATGCACGTCTTTGGAATCCCGAAGGTTTTACGATATCTCTGTGGTTACAAGCCAAAGGCTCACAAAATCACAAAAGTACCAGTCAAATTATTGAAGATGATGCCAGATCTTCAAGTGATGTATATATGGTAAGTTTTAACTCTCACTGACTAATATAGATATCAATAAAACGAAACAAATTTATAATTCCTTAATTTAGAAAACTCACATCTTGTCTGTGGGTACAAATCAAGCTATGCTTAGTATATATTTGAACAATAATCTAAATTTAACTTTTGAAACGTCTAAACCAAATGCTGAAATGCCAGCAAAGACCACACAAATGGATGAATTATTAGATATTAAACAAAATGTAGTTATCAATGGCACACAAAGTCCTGAAAACAAAATAAGCAAAAATTACCATCAGAATAATAATTTTAATCATGAACCAACAGCCTCGAGTTCCGGAGCCGCTACTGGTATGACTTCTCCCTTTTCGAAAGCTTTTAAAAACACAAAACAGGCATTTCTTAACAGTTTTAGCAATATGCATCTATTTAATGGTCATGCCGAAACAGATGCTCATTATGAAAGCACACATGTTGATTTGAAAAAATTTCGTCTGATTAGAAACAAATGGACACATCTTACTTTTTCCATAGAAATTTTGGCTGATAGTTTAGATATGTGCCTAATTATCGATGGTCTAGAACAACAACATATACAATTGCCTTTTCGTAATATACGTTTACTAACCAGGACTCATATCTTTCAAATGATTGCCCTTGGTGATGGCATAGTCTCTCGTTCTCCTAACACTACCACCTTCAACGAGTCACGTTCAACTTTAGATTGTTTTCCTTTACGCGTATCCATTTCAAATTTAATGCTCTTTAATCGTGCACTCAATAAAAAAGAAGAAATTTTAAATTTAACTGCCATGGGTCCCGATTTTACCGAGTTGACACAATGTCATGTAGCAAATTGGAAACCGAATTATGGTTATTTAAATACAAATAAATTAGAAACAGCATATTTTTGCAATCACGTCGATTCTTTGAAAACTTTACGAGATTCACGAATTTTGAGTTATACCGCTTCACAACCAGATATGGCAATGTGCTATGATACCAGTGTGGAATTAGATAATATTACCTATGGTAAGTACACAGTTGGAATTTATACACAATATTTTATTGTTTAATTGTGGAAAAATTTTAGGTCATCCTTATGGCGTAATACATTATGGCGAACTTTTACAGAATAGTTTGCCTTCTTTGCAAACAGCTACAATTTTATGTGGAGGTTTATCGAATCTTTTGTATTTATTTGCGAGAGTAAGTCCAATGTAATGTAATGCTTTAATATTCTTATTCCGAGTATCGGGTTTGAAGAAGCTATTTATCTATCTAACTATCGATATACCTATTTATTATTTAATTTATTTTATATAATTTCGCTTAAATTTTTCTTTAGGTTGTCGAAATAAGTTCCAACTCCTTAACTCAATCTATGGCTTTAGATATTTTACTCAATATTGCCTTTTCCGAATCACAACTATACACTGAATTTCAGCGTAATGATTATATTAATCTCATTGGTTATGTTATCAAAACAGAAAGATGTACCAAAGATTGTAATCTACTTAAAAGTATTATAAACAATGCCTGCTCACAACCTTTGATATTAAAAAAAGGCGATTTACTGCAAGTTAATGATACAACCGTCGCAACAGTGGTCTATCCAAAGTTATTTATTTCTATTTTACATAGATATTCAGATTGGCATCGTTCCGGTGCCGAGAATTCAGATGTTCTAGATATGCTCTTTCAAACAATATTGGCATTGACACGGGAAAAGCATCCGCAGCGCGATTTTAATATCGAACAATTTAGCAAAGAGGGCCTAATGCGAGAACTTTTAAATCTGTGCAAAGTATATGTTATTGAATCTCCCAATCCAGTATTTATATCAAAAAAGGCAGCTGAGGCATTTGTTAATATTATATCAGTTTTTGCTGGTTCACCACCAAAACCTTGTCTCTTAGATGAAATCATGAAATTAATGTTGCTATTACACAAACCCAGTGAATGTTATATTACACACGATAGATCCAAGTTTTATTTTCTCCTAACACCAGAAATACCCATTAAAGAAAAATCTTCATTAAGTGCAGCGGCTAATTTAAGCCGTGTCACGGCTTCATTTAAAAGAAATTCTACAAAACGCAACCAACAGGGAGGAGCTAAACCCCTAAGCGATCTTAATACTAACTCAAATTCCACACACTCATCCAACAGTGATGTGGATCCTGCTAGACAGGCACGTATAAACCGTTTAAGAAAGTTGCATAAAACTGTGACAGCCTATAAAAGACCTCTAGATGAATTTGAAGAAAATCTGGAAAATATGGCTGATTGTACGAAACTTAATAAAAATTCCTTGCGTTTAGTAAATCCTTTGGAGGTCTCCAAATGGCGTTTAAAGTTTAAAAAATCTTCTATTCTATCTACACCTAACAGTTCTATTAAACATACACATACACATTCGCCTCATAAATCCCGTGCACTTACAAAGTGCACGGGATTCCTAAAGCAGTCACCTCAAAACAAAAGGATACAAAGAAAACGTATGCGTTTACATAGTGCCAGTTCAGCTCGTTCTTTGGCGCTAGCTGATGGTGAAAAACATATGCGTTTGACATCCAGAAAATCAGATTCTAGTTTACATTCTTTGGCTGCTTCATTGAATATGGATCTTTCCGAATGTGCTGGTTTAAATGAGGTTTTCAATTCGAAATCGACTTTGCAGCAGAAGAAATCTACAATACTGCATAAAACTGATACATTCAGCTCCGTAGGCATAGCAGCCTTGCAAAGTGGCTTGATGCTGTTACTTAAAGATTTTCTTTGTCTTTTACCAGATACTGATATTGATGACGTACTCAATCATTACATTAAAGTAGAATTCTTATTAGTTTTAGCTAATCACAATAATACTGGCGTACGTACAGCCGTTATCAAACTTATAAGTGCATTAACACAACGCTTATTTCCACAAGATATACAAGTTTGTATCAGGGCTTTTTATCCTCATCATTTGGCCAACCAGCTATCGGTGGGATTTTGCGATAGCAATATGTTTGAAGCTTGTCTAGAGTGGGTTTGTGGTACACTTGGCTCTTTGGATTCTATACTAAATTGTGGTATTAATCTGCATATACAAAATCGTTTCGGTTTGAATGCTTTACTAGCTATAGCTTCGAAATCAGCAGCCACAACTAATATCCAGCTGGAGTTCACCGGAAAAGCGTTTAAAGTTCTCAAACAATTGTACTTAGGCGTAAGTAAGCTAAACATTTTAATGAATTAATTTCCATAACTTTTTTTCTTTGTTGTTTTTTTAAAGAATCCTGAAGACCAACAAACTATAATTGATGCTGGTCTCATACAATGCTGTGTTAAAGCATTGTATCATTTATATGCTAAAACAACTTCGTATAATAGAAAGACTGAGGAATCTATTGCAGATGTATTAACAACCATCGGTGAAATATCTCTTAAATCAATAGGTCATATCCATGTATGTTTTTATATACAATTTAAAGGAAATTCACTTTTAAAAAGTTATGTTTTTATATAAATTTATAGATCATTTGGGACGTTATAAATGTACTGTCTTTCTATCAAGAAAAACAGCCACAGAACATTATCAAAGGTTATCGTTCTATTCAAGCCAAACTGCAAATGAATTGGTTGAATCTATTTTTCGTAAAAACCAATGTACCATGGAGTTTTAAAGGTATGTGATAAAATTTTTTAAAATTCACAAAATAATGCATAATATTGTATTATAATTAATTAAATATAATATATTACAATCTTTATTAAATATGTTAAAATTTATTATAATTTTGTTGTTTGTTTTCGCTTTCAAAGTTTTGTAATCGCATTATAAACCAGACAATAATATATTATGTCTATTGTAATACTTTATAATATGTTACAATCTACCATAATGCCTTTTAACAATTGCATTTACGTTTATTCGTTCATTTCCATTTGCAGTTTGTCAATTAGCGGATTTCTCTTTGTCCGAGACAAAAACACGATTAGAATTACTAATTAATCGTTGTTGTCAATTTTATATGGTCTTCAATGAAAAGTCAACTCCTACTCAAAATGAAACGGAATTATTTAAACTGTTGGTATCCTATAGTATTGCAACAAATCAACGTTGCAACAATTTCATAGCCTGGGGTTTACAACCATCTCAGCCAAGAGATTTACGTTGTTTTATTGTAGACGCTTTGTGGATATCATGTGAGGATGATTTTATGCCCGCCATCATATGTGATGGTAAAATGATTAAGGCTCTCTTGTGGCTAAGTCTGCTAGAAGATTTAGATGAACCCATTGAACATTTACAACCTTTATGTAAGCGTTTGGGGATTAATGAAAACGATTCAACTTGGAATTTAGAAAATGAATTACATCGTATGGATTTGTATAAAACAAATGAGGCGACAAAACAGAAAACATCTTTGGAAAAGACGATTTATCAATTTGAATCTTTAACACAGGGATGCATTGAATCATCAATGATAACGACACGTAGAGTGGCAGAATTACAAGTGAGATTTTTCTTATATTTTAATGCTTTTCAGTTGGAAAACTATACGTTTTTCTTATTTTTGCAGAATTCTGAACGTAAATTATTAATGAATCATATGAAGGATTATGATGATACACACACATATACCAAATGGCTAGAAATAGTCAGAAGATTAACCCATGAGGGTGCTCCCTGGTTTAGTGAACATAATTGTGAAAGGTATGTAAATTGATTTTAATATAAATGCAAATTTTTTTATTATAATTCTTTTGTATGTTTCATAGATCTTGGGAATTAGATGACACCGAAGGACCATCCCGTGTTCACACACGTTTGCGCAAATGCCATTTAGATCTTGATAAACGTTTCTTTATGCAAGACTTTAATGAGTCGTCCATAGCGAACTCAACAACAACAAATGACTGTAACACCACTACACCAGCAACAAAACGTTCAGAATATTCACGACCTCTAGATTATCTTATCTCCAGTTATGATCAACAATTAAACATATCATTAAATTCGCAAATACTTTATAATTTTCCTGCAAAATATTTACCAGTCGATGGTGAAATTGATGGTGAAATAATTGTTACCGATCATAAACTATACTTTTTGGCTACATATCGTTGTAAATACTTTTACGTCAACTGTGATATTTCTAACATAACGGAGATTTGGTTAAAACGTTATCAGCATCAAGAAAAAGCCTTTGAAATTTTTCTAGACACAAATCAATCACTATTCTTCTCATTGCAAAATCAAGATGATTGGAAAATAATGCGCGATGTATTCTGCGATAAAATTGTTACACCACCCGATAATAGTAAAGTTCTTTTGATAACGCAACAATGGCGTGAAGGTCTTTTAACCAATTGGGAGTATTTAATGACACTCAATCAAATAGCCGGTCGTACATATAATGATCTCATGCAATATCCAGTATTTCCTTGGATTTTATCGAATTATACTTCAGATATTTTGGATTTAACGGAAACGAAAAATTTTCGAAAATTATCCAAACCTATTGCCGTACAAAATGAAGAAAATGAACAGCATTATATTAATAATTATACGGTAAGTGAAAGAAGCAAAACTCAAATACTTATTTCAGCCTAAACCATTCCTATAGCAATTATGATATATTATACTACATTATAATACGAATTTAAAGAATTTTAATACAATTTGAATTAAACTTATTACAAGGAGATTATGGAAGATTCTAACACATTAAAAAGAAAATATATCACAATATGATTATAATGAACTGTTATACATAACAATACGATTGTTAAATTATTTAATTTACTTTAATAGAACTTTGTGTTATAAGAAAGTTTTAATTTGTTTCTTCTAGTATATACAAAATACCATGACCAACATGGGTTCGATGATATTGAAACCCTATCATTACAGTTCACATTATTCAAATTCTGGCACAGTATTGCATTTTTTGGTAAGAGTACCACCATTCACTAGTTATTTTTTGCGTTATCAAGGTATGCTTTTCAATTTTTACTTTTTTTTTATGCAATAATGATTGATATATTTTAACATTTAGACAACAATTTCGATATACCCGATCGTACTTTTCATGCACTCAGTACTACATATTGCTTAGCTAGTCGTGATTCGCCCACAGATGTTAAAGAACTAATACCCGAGTTCTTTTGTTTGCCGGAAATGTTTGAAAATTTTGAACATTTTAACTTTGGTTGCCGACAAAATAGTGAACGTGTCGAGGATGTAGCCCTGCCACCTTGGTGCTTAAAAGATCCCCGGTTATTTGTGTTAATACATCGTCAGGCTTTGGAATCGGAGTTGGTGCGTAATAATCTTCATCATTGGATAGATTTGATATTTGGTTTCAAACAAACTGGCGAGGCTGCTGTAGAAGCTATAAATGTTTTCCATCCGGCGGTAAGTTTTTATTTTTGACAACATTTTGAAACTTAATCTAAGTGATTTGTTTTCTCATACACCAGACATATGCAGTATTCTTAGAATCGGAAATAAACGATCCTATTGAACGTGAAGCAGTAGAAACTATGGTTAAAACTTATGGCCAAATGCCTCGTCAGCTCTTCAAATCACCGCATCCTCCCTCGAAGCCTTTACAATATCAAAATGATAAACAAATACTATCAAGTGTACGTGGCTTAAGATGGGGTATTTATTTAGGTTCTCCTCAACTGCCTGAACCCACATTAGGCAACACTCATAAGTTAATGGGTGCGGAATATTTATTGTCATTTAATAATACCAATGTGGTTTATGGTTTACCCTCGCGTTCATGTGTTATGCAGGGAGCCGAAAGCGATACATACAATGTTATTTCGTGGGGTTACGACGATCGAATAGTACGAATACAACCGCTTAATAAATTAAGTGCTAAACCTAAGAATTTATTATACAATAGTGCTTTCGATGATATTACCGCCTGTGGCTGTGATGTTAATTCAAATCAACTTTGGTTTGGCCATAAGTCGGGACGTATTTCCATCTACAAATGTTCCAGTATAGAGGCAAGCCAGCGTACGGGTAAAAGTCGGCAAAGTTATGTAAAGGGTCTTAAACTCTCGTATAATTCGGCTTTTCGTAAAATTACTAGTAAAACCATAGAGTCTGAGGGTGATTTAACCTCATCAACCATATCATCGAATTCTTTAAATTTAGCAGAAGCGGCTATTTATAAAGAGGGAGCTGATTTAACCTGGTCTGGACCTACAGTATTAATACGTCATACAGATGAAATAACGTGTATAGCATTGTCGGTGGACTTTAAAATAGCGGTAACGGCAGGAAAAGATGGTCTTGCTGTTATATGGGATTTAAATAAGTAAGCTTGAGGTTATTTAAATAAAAGCTATGATTTATAAGTTTTATTTTTCCAACAGCTGGTCTTATGTTCGCACTATAGAACGTCCTGCAGAAATTCATCATTCACCCATAACATTACTAACTATATCACCAACATTGGGTGATATTGTAACTGTTCACTCATTGACACAACAACTTACAACCCACTCAGACCACAACCTGCCAGAGAAGCACAATTATTTATCGTCAGCTGCAGCCCCTCCACCTGCAGATGAATGTTTTGAGGTAACTGAAGAGAATCTAGATGATTTTGTTAATGTTTCCATAAATCCAAATGGAAAATCTATATTACGTTTACACTCGGTAAATGCTCGTTATGTCCAACATAATGTCCATGAAGATCGCATCATGGCTGTATGCTACTCCTATATAAAAGAGGGTGTTGGTGTTAATGTTATTGCTACTGCGGTTGAGGGTGGTATTGTACGCCTGTGGTCTAGTTGGAATTTAAGTTTTATTACCGAAATTGTTACGGGCTTATCAAATATAAGAAGGTGTGTTTTATTAAACTCTTAATGGCATTTCACATTAACATTTCCGTTTTTCAGCCTTACCTATTCAACACATCAACATTTAGTGGTTTTAACAGAACAATCTCATATTCAAGTTTGGGAAACTAAAGGACTGTGTGGCAATTCACCAAAATTTCCACAAATTGCTTATAAATAAAAAAAAGACTTTAAAACTTAATATCATTTTTGCAAAAAAAAAAAAACTAACGATCAATTATGAAACAAGATATAATTATAATTAATCATCATTTACACTTAATCTAAATTTTATTAAGCAATCATTATATAAGGGTTGGATATTAGATACTCGTAAAGTTACTTTATTTAGTTGTAACATAAAAAAATTAAGATAAAGGCTTAAAAAGAAACAAAAATACACACACACACATGTAAATAAATTGAAAATTTATTTTTTGATAATGAATTGAAAAGAAAAATGTAAATTGAATAATAAAATTTAAACAAAAAAAATATATAAAAACTGAAAAAAAATACTTGGACTAAAAGAGGACTTTGCATAATTTAAAAAAATACAAACATGTAAGTAACACTATACAATAACATTTAATAACTCTTAAACTCTAAATACAAAAAAAAAAAAACATAGAGAAACTTTAAGAGCACTTTAGTCAGGGTTAAAAAAATACAATTATAAATAAAACTAATATTAAGCTTTCCAGGGTGGTTTAGAATGGCAATATCTTTTGGCAGATTTTTCCATTTTATCTTTGCATTCTTTAGCTTTTGTGGTTAATGCTAAAATTTCATCTAACTTATCAAAATCTGTAGGAGATTTCGAAAGCAACTAAAATAACAAAAGTTATTAAAACATATAATTTAATTACACTTAACAACAGGCATGGAATATTCAGTACCATAGTACTTTTTCATGTCGCAAATGCATCCATAGTCTCGTTTACAGTCTATTGTATAGTCTAGTATATAACATAATCCAAATTTCCATGCCTGCTTAACGACAAACAACTTACCAATTCTATGTAGGCTTGTAACTTATCCTTTGGTGACGCTTCTTGTTTGTGTAATAAATTTAAATTGTTTTCTTTTTTACTTGATTTTGGTGTCTCAAAATCATGATGCTGTTGATTTTTGTGTGCTTGATAAATGGCTTTATTGTGTGTATCATTATTGTCGGGCGAAGATGATTCCTGATCAGTTGTTTCATTGTGTGTCGTACGTGTTAGATTGTGGGGCGATGTTAGAATTTCTAATGCCTTTTGCCATTGTGTTTCCATAACATTGTGTAATTTTTCGGCTATATCAGCCCGTTTCGATTTGTAAATATTAAGTTTCATTTCCATGTCATCGATTTTCTTTGAAGCATTTGCCAACTGTATGCGATATAATTCTACTTCTTCGTTATGTTTTTCCTGTAGAAGATTCAATTCTAATTCATTTTTCTCGTTTATTAATTCCAATTGTTTGACAGCACGTTCAGCTATTAAACGTTCTCGTTCTCGTGCTTCTGACTTGAGTGTTTCTTCGGTTCTGTCCAATTGTTCTTGGAATTCTTTGAGCTTTTGAGCCACTACATTTTCCAGTTGTTGTTGATAGTGAGATTTCAGGGTTTTTTGTTGCAACTCCAATTTTTTTCTTAAAGTACTCTGAAAAAAACAAACAATTTTAATAAAACACAAATTCTACAAATTTGTAATATTCTTACCTCATTTTCGGTTAGATGAGCTAAAGATTCTTGCAATGATTTTCTTTGTATATCTAAATTATCAGCTCTGGTTTTTTGTTTTTGATGATATTCCTGCAGCATATCCTTTTGGTGTCTTAGTGTAGTGTTTTCTTTTTCCAATTCTTCACAGCGAAGTTTCGTCTTTATATTAAAATAAACATTTATTAATATTAAAATTAACTAAACACTAATTGCTTTACCTTTTCATATAAATGTTCGGACTTTGCATACTTATCACGTAATTTGTGTAATTCATTTATGGCCAATTCCTCCGATCTTTTGCATGCATGTGCTTTAATTTCTAAATCTTCCATTTTTTGCTTATATTGATTGCAATATTCATTTGTTTTCCTTTAATATGAATATAAAAAAGATTTTGCTTATGGTATTAGGAATTAAACAAAAATTGTACCAACCTTGAACAATTTGACAGCTCTTGCTCTAACTTTTCATTTTTATCTTGGAATTTACTTGCTAAACTAACGGCCTGTGCTAATTCTTTTTGAAGCGATTCCAGTTTCTCGTCATAGTGTTTACGCTGTTGTTCAGAATCTTGGACATTTTTGCGCAACTGTTGCAATTCTTGATTTATGCTATTGAAAAAAATATATGGAAATAAATATATTGCAAATCTATTAATGGAACATTTAAAAAAATCATGAGTTTTTAATATACATTTAAACATTTTTTGAAAGTTTTGAAAATTTTGTTTTATTAAAAAAAAATATCAGAATTTAAAAATATCAAAATATTTTTATGAAAATTATAAAAAATTTTGAAAAATTTATAGAAAATTTTTTTAAAAAATTTTTTAAATTTATAAAAAAAAAATTAAAACCCTTTCAATTTATAGAAAATTTTGTAAAAATTTTCGATTATGTGATATTTTAAATTTATAGAAATAATCTGAAAATTTGTCTCTATGTAGTTTTTGGAAATCTAAAAAAAGTACTTATTTTTGAAAAAATTTCAATATCTCACTTTTTAATAAAAATGTTTTTAAACAAGTTTTAATTAAACATTTTTCTATTTTTTTTTAAATTATTTGAAATTTTGATAAATAAAGAAAAATATTAAAATCCTGTTAGGGTAATCATTTTGATATGTAATTGAAAACATTGTTGTTAAATGTTTATTATTAAAAATAATCCCTAATTACCTTTTATTTTCCATTTGAGCATTATTTAAAGCATTATCTTTTGTTCGGTCCACCTCAATGGCAACTGACAGCCTCTGCTGATATTCAAGCAAACGAGCTTGTAACTGTCTAATAGTTTTCTCCAAATGTTGTCTTCTCAATTGTTCTTCCTTTAGATTTGATTGTGAGGACGTTGCTATGGCAGTAGCCTGGCCACTTTTACCCCAAATTTCACTTAAACTAATGAGATTATTGTCAGCCTTAGACATTTGATAACAATTTGTTTTCTCCAGTGGCAAAGTATGCATGGCGGTAGGCAATGAATTGGCTTGTGTTTGTCGATTTTCTCTTAGATCAGAAAAGGCATTTTCTTGTAATTGCGATTCCAAACGATAATCTTCACTGTGACGCTGTTGCCAATAGTTGGCATTGTTCTGTACAACACCATCATTGAGCAGGAAATTATCAATTTCTAGTAGAACTCCATCCTCTTTGTCGCGGTTATTTAACTTTTTTGCTGGAGGTTGTTGTTCTTTGAACGAGGAGTTTAAGTATTTTGGCGTTGAATGAACCATACCCACCGGTTCTCTATTTGCTTTGCTAGGACCGAATTGTGTTCTTACTGTATTTGTAGAGATACTAGATATATCCGATGGATTATCGCAATATACCATATCCTCACGTTCTAAATTGTGCAACCTGGCATTAATATGATTAAGTTCAGTTTTCCTGGCGGGTGGTAAAAATTGATATGCCGCTGTCGGCGGTGGCGCCATAGGAGGTGGCATTGCTAAAGCATCATCTTTTTTGCAATCAGCCAAATCCATAGCTTGGAATTCTCTTGTCAAATCTCTTCTCGTTAATCGTTGCTGATATTGACGCTCCTGAGCATTCAGTTCTTGTAAACTGGTGTATTGTCTCTGGTGCAATACTTTAATATCGTCAAACAATATTTCTTCCTCAGCGTTGGTCAAATAATAATTGGGTGGTATCAGGAGAAGAATGTCAGTATCATCTGAATCGCTCATTACCTTTTATTATCACTCACACAAAATTTAACATGTTATTTTTCATAAACACTAATAATTTTCAACCAAAAAAATAATTAAAACACTTTTCTTTTTTTATTCAAATTCAAATCCAAACAGCAGCTGCATTTTACAAACAACAACAGAGAAGAAGAATCACAACCCTGCGCCGACCAATATTAAATGCGGCGGCTGACACTAAAAATATCGGCGGCGGCATATAATCGACTGTAAGCCGGCTAATTAGTTAATTTGTAAAGAAAATGTAAAAGCATTAAATCGGAAGATATATTTCTAGTACTCTATCAGGTGAGAATCTAATCCACAACCTCTGGTCTACCATACTAAAACACTAACTTTTAGAGGCCACCTATTCTAAGCAGCTTAAGTTTTAAGTTACTTTTAAATTTTCAACAACAAATTCTGTTGCAATTTTTTTAGGACGATTCTATGTTGTGTTTGTCATTCGGTTTGTAGTTTTCACAGTACAATTTTTTTATCCTTTCCGAGTTTTTATAGATAGTGGAGTCGATTTAGCCATATCTGTCCGTTTGTATGTTGAATTGGTTTTCAAATGATCGCAAATATCTGCGAGATTCGAATCTTCAAACATGATATGGGAAAGATCTTTATTTAATATTAGCAAAATCGGTTCAAGATAAAGAAAACATAAGCAAAATTACGAAACAAAACATAAATATTACGTTCTTTTCTCATAAGTTGGTTCAGAAACTATAGCATATATTTCGAAAAATTTTGTCACAAATCTTTTTTAATGAAAATTAGTAAAATCGGTTCAAAATTTTTTAAAAATGTCATACAAATTTACCCATACTGAAATTAATATGTTATTATTATTTGTTAACGGCTTTTACCGCCTGCCTCCGTTAGGTCTTGCCAACTTATTAAAATTAAATTTCACAACAATAAGCTTTCATATATAGTCCAAATAAACAAAAACATTTCACAATATTTTTTTAGTAAATTAAGTAAAATAATTTCTAATAAAATGTCCTCAGTTACAATTAATAAATTATTAAAAACTTCACAAAATTCTGGGGACAATAAAAACTATATATATTTGCAAATAAAATGGGGAGATGAAGAAAACAACGTTAAAATCCTGGATTCTGAAAGTGGAAAATCATATCAAGGTATTGTAACTGTCACGGCAATGAAGGAAATCGCATCAAATTTGGATATGTCTTACAATGACTATTATGAGGAAATGCGATCTGCATTAACGACTTATTTAGCGTTACCTGGATTTTATTATAAACTGGAACCAGAAATGCAGGTTCTTAACATCTGGAAATCGCAGCCTGAATCAATACCGATATTGTATCTAGATATCGATATTAAAGAAATTAGAACCAGTAATGATATATTAGATTCTGCTATAGAACTTTTACAGCAACAAGATAAATCTCTAACAGATCGTGTACAAAAGGCTCATAAGTTTGATGAAAATTCGCGAAAGCTTTTGGAAGATTATCGTTTGTGTGTGGAGGAGAAAAATGAATTGGAAAGAAAACTGTTAAAGAAAGTAGCGGTATTATTGAATGCCAAAAAGGAACGTATTGCTCATCTGGAGGAAAGATTAAAAAAATACGAAGAAGTTGAGGATAACGATGATTCTGAGGAAAACGAGGAAGGACCACAAAGTACAAAAAAACGACGACTTGTTGTTAGAGATAGTGAAAGCGATGATGATGATGATGAATATATGGCTGATACACAACCTTTAACATTACCTAATGATGAAACAAATAATTAAGATTTTTAATTACATATATTGCGTACTTATTGGACAAAATATATGGAATAATAATAGCACTAAGTGTTAAAAACTTTTTCAACTTTCAAACGTACAAATTTCTACTTCATATTATGTTAAATTTATTTAAGACTTTTAAATATTCATCGTAAAAGAAATACAAAGAAAACTTAAAATTATGTTTTGTTTTAATAATAAATATTGTTTGCAGCCTCAAGCTTGTCACTGATGTATAATATAGTTTAGTGCTACAGATTATTCCAGTTCTAGGCCAAATAGGGATGTTTCAGATGTACATATATGTCAATATCATCATCTGGTAGAATAATTCTAATCAAATTTTGCGAATATAAAAAATCTCTTAATGAAAAATCTTTTGGTTTAGTTGGTATCTCGAACATTATTATAAGACAACTTGCCATTTTTTAATTATTTAAATTATTTATTTTTTAATAATTGTATAAACAATGGAAATTTTCCAAATAATTCGAAAATAGCTAAAATATGTTCAATACAGAGGGACCTAATAGGTATGAACTGAATAATTATAAACCTATATCTCTGTTAACAAATTTAGAAAACGTTTTGAAAAGATAATTCGAGTTAAACGTGGAATCTATTAATCAAATCATCAATTTGGTTTTAAAAATGTTACATGTGATATTAAAATCATGGTCTATTAAAATTTCAAATGACGTTGTTAAGGATTTAGTGGAATGTTGATATTTCTCTCTATCTAGATGACGCTTATGATCATGCTTAATATAAAACAAGTGCAAAACTTTTGTTTAATCAAAAAAATGTAAAATCATATAACAAATCATTAAAAAAGATAAAAAATAAATTAATAATAAAAATAATTTGATCAAAAACAGAAAATAATTACAACCAAAATTTAGTATCTCGAATGTAAATTGTTGTACGAAAAATTGATAATTTTTGCAACATTTTTTGAACAAGAACATGACGGCCCATTTATTATTTTATCGAAATTTACTTCTTAACATTTATTTTTACTTTTAGCATCATTAACAAAGCATTTTAAATATAAATGATTTAATTGCTACTTTTTTTAACGCCAAGCATTTGGATAACTTCTTCTTTGTACTTATTCAAGTTGTACTCATTTTCACCTTCATTTATCAATTGCTCAACACTTTGAACAAAGCCTTCGCTGGCTTGTAATTTAGCACCTTCTGCCGATTCTTTACCCCAATTGAGTATTGACTCAACAGATTCCTTTGATTTGTTACGTTCATATTTGTAATACTCCATATCAGCTTCCGATTTTGTACTTTCCCAAGGTTCAGTAACAAAGGATTCGTGATAACAAGCAGTTAAAAGATACATGGCATATTCATAGTTCTGCTTACGCAAAGGACAACGATCGGCCACAATTGTTAAAACATCTGTTTCACGATTATAACGATCACCCACTAAACGCAAAAATTTATCTTTGGCATGCGCATCAAACTGGAGTTCCGACAGTTTTAAAGATAGAGTAACACGTCGAGCCTCAGGATTACGAATGGTTGGTATGGCTTGACAGTAATCGGTATTAACAACGTCTACAGGGAAATGACGTTTCCATTTTTCCTCAGTTTCCAAACCTTTAGGCCAAGGAGTACAAAACTTTTTTAAAGCTTCGCATTGCTGTTTAATGGCCGGGGGTGTTAAATGTAGAAAATTAGGTATTTTCATCAATTCAGCATTGGCGTATTTCGAAGGTGGTGCGGCACCCTTTTCTGTAAAACCTTGGCGTATAGGTAGGGGCACTGAGGCGGGATGGAATGAACGTGGTCCCGGCCAGACAGCAGTCCAATCTTGATCTGTAGCCATTTTTAAGGCGCGCGGTGGCATAACATCAGGCTTTTTATATTCCCTTCTCTTCAATTGACGCTGTTGGGTGGCATGTAGGTTAAGAACACGAAATTCTAAAAAAAAAAAACATAGTTTGTGTCTAATTTTTCATTTTATCAGCTTTTCATTTTACTAACCTTCATCTTCCATATTTTCCTCATTACCGGCTGTAGAGGTTTGTGCGCTGAGTAATCGCAAAGGCTTGGATGCATTTCCGGGGCGTAGATTACGCTCTAACAAACGTGTCAATGAAGCCATATTATTTAATTAGTATATTTTATGTAATTTTTCTAAAAACTTCGTAAATTCTGTAATATATTTTGTATTTTTCCTCCTGTTTTTTTATTCGCGTGCCATCATATTACGAAAACACCAGTAAAGCAGTACAAATGTCATAGACATATGTTTTTACCAGCGTTGCCAATGTAGCGCTTAATAAATGGCTTTTGGTATTTTTGTTAGTGACGAATCAATTGCAAGTTTATTATGGGTAAATTCTCAGGTTAGGAAAATGGAGCATATTTGTATTAACGTAAATTATTTTTATGCTTTTGGTTTTCTAAATACGGAGTATATTTTAATACAAAAATTGTCTATGCATAATTCTTAGCGCTTTTTGGTATAAAATAGTTGACAACGCTGTTTTTACCAAGTTATTTAATAAAATTGTATTCTACATATGTACTGTTACTTTTTTATCCCTATGTAATTCCGAATGTATGTCAAAATTATCATTTTACATACAGTTTATAATTTTTGCTATCACATACATGTTTTTTCCGTATGACATAACCTATAAATGTCATCAAAACTGTTTAATGTTTTAAAAATTTTTAAAATTATAAATTAGTTTATTAAAAATGTAATTTATTAATTTTCTTTAATATATTAATATATCATAACAAAAATATTTCAAAAAATAGAGAACACTTTAATCGAAAAAATTTCATATGTATTTCCACATGTATATTACACATATAATGTTTCATATGTATCAGACGATATGTACAACTTTTACAAATGAAAATTTTAACAGTACATAAGTAAAATACATGTCGTCTAATGCCACCTTAAGGTAAAGTGAATTCAACAGCTGGTTACAAATTTTTTTTTATTTTATGTAGACACAACTGTCATATTACACCAATTAAAGTTGCCATAATCCGAAAAAATATGTGCATCCATCTAGGGATTAATTATATTTTTAGGACGCTGTTTATTTAAAATAATATTAAGAAATTTGTTTAAAACTATATTACGTAATAATGAAAGTTTTACTAAAATTGGAAACATTTTTTAATTAATATATTATTTTTTATAAAATGTTTCTTATAAAACATACATTTTTATTTAAATAGAGAATTTTTGGGTATATGGGATTTTCTTTTTGTAAGGCAAACATAAAAAATCACATTGGCAATATGTTTTTTTGACATTACTATCTACTTTTGTTATTTTTTTAGTTTTACGTCGTACTGCTGCACAAACGTAGTTTTTTATCACTAAAAGCTTCCAAGAAAGTTGTTAATAAATATTTCATAATTAATAATAACTATTTTTTAGTAACAATAATATGTAAGTATTTAATAAATAAATAAATACTTTTTATTTAGTTTACGAAACGATAAAAATTTGGGTACACTGTACAGTGGATATGCTAAAATTTGTATACAATAATTTACATACATATGTACATAGTATATTAGAACTATTTAACAGAGATTTTTGTTTACACCCTACAATCAGTTTATTTAAATTATTAAAAAAATGTAATTGACTTAGATGGTTTTTTATTTAATTTCAATATTTTTCATTTAAAAATAGTCGGAAAAGGTCGAAAACTCGAAAATAGTAGAAAAAAGTAAAAAATAGTCGAAAATTTTAAAAAAGTGAAAAAAGTCTAAAAATCGTAAAAAGTAAAAAAAAATCGAAAAAAGTCAGAAAAGTCGACTATTCTGAAAAGGCTTTAAACACAACGATTATAAATTTTTCCTTTTTTTCTGTCGATTCGAAAGTTACAGAACACAGTCACTGGCTAGTTGATATAAATAATATGGACCATATTGTATATCAATCAAAAGATATTTCAAATACCATTGCATTGATATCCATCTTGTAAAAGTCAATCTATATAAATGCATTGCATAAAAACCAATATTTTTTTAAAATATTATTTTTTAACTTATTTAACTTCTGCATTTCATGAGTTAAGTCTTTCAAACATATAACATATGAAAGCTTATAATGTTCTCTATAAAATTTCATGTGACATAAAGTACATTTATATCGATTTATTTACGAGATAACGGTACTTTAGTAAAAAATATTAACCATATCAAATAATAAGCACTTGAGATTTATATTTACATGATAAAAATCAAAATTTACGAAAATTTACGAAATTTCATGGGTTATAGCTTTCAAACATATATCAAAGGAAAGCCCCAATTGTTGTATACAAACTTTTATATAAGATGAGGTACTGTCATATCGATATGTTTAAGAGATAACGGTACTTTTAAAAAAGTCAAAGGAAAAAACAAAAAAATTCACCCTGGTTTTCAATGGGTTAATAATATTTGTAATCTAACATATCCTTTGGAGGCCCATAACTCCCGAACCTTAATAGAGCGGATAATTTTTTTCCTTTGTTGAAGTCACAAGAACAAGTACTATCATGTGGTATAAACAGAAGTTTTAAAATCAGCTGGATCAGAACGCTTTATTTAAGCCAAAAATCATTAGTTTCTATTTTTTTAATAATCAAAAATTACTGAGTTAAATAAAAAACACAGATGGTTTTAATTCAAACAAATAGAATAAAAAATAATAATTACTTTCTGTCCCTGATGTAATCAAATATGTATTTTAAATACAATGTATTCATTCTAATCTCGGATTATAAATAAAATAGATATACATATGTATAAATTCTAAATCTATAGACACATATATGTATGTAGGTACCTGGTTTAATAATAAAAACACCAATTGAGATACAGCAAAAAACAATTTACATTCTTATCTATGTACCTATTAACATTATTTATAATTTATTTATAGTACAGAACACATTTATTACTCTTCACTCAGTCGGAGAAAAGAAACTTTGTCAGTAAGTGTTTTTTACAGTAAGATCTATCGTAGTGGTTGGAAGTCATTCGAAGAAAGTATACCTACATAGAGAACAATGTGCGATAAAACTAAAAGACGTGTATTATCCATACAAAGTCATGTTGTCCATGGTTATGTGGGCAATAAAAGTGCAACATTTCCATTACAAGTAACTAATGATGGGAGATACATCAATGGTTTGATATTAAAATGCTGTTTTAATATTTTAAGGTTTTAGGCTTTGAGGTTGATGCTATTAATTCTGTACAATTCTCTAATCATACTGGCTATAAAGTAGTTAAGGGTCAAGTGCTACAGGAAAAGGAACTAGGTATGTTAAATATAAAATATATACAAAATTTTTTTTTATTTTAATACCAAATCTTTTTCAGATGATCTTTTCCAAGGTCTAGATAGCAATGATCTTTTAAAATGTTATTCTCATTTATTAACTGGTTACATTGGCAATGCATCATTTTTAAGACAAGTAGCCAACATTGTTAAAAAATTAAGGGCAACTGAACCGAATTTAATATATGGTAAGTTGTAGATTTGTTGACAGTCGTTTAAATTATTTTTATTTAAAACTTATCCAACAGTTTGTGATCCGGTTATGGGTGATAATGGTCAGATGTATGTACCCCAAGATTTACTGCCTATTTATCGCAATGAAATAATTCCCTTGGCTGATATTATAACACCCAACCAGTATGAAGTTGAACTATTAACCGAAATGAAAATCAACACAGAAGCCGATATATGGAAAGCTGTACAATGGTTTCATGACAGAGGCATTGATATGGTGGTCATTTCTAGCAGTGATTTAGGTAAGGAAGGTGAACTTCGTGCCTTCCTCAGCAAACGCAATGGTTCCCGTTATGCTTTAAATATTCCAAAGCAGGGCACTGATATTTCTTTCACTGGTACCGGAGATTTATTTGCTTCACTGTTTTTGGCTCACAGTTATCAAAATACAAATTTGGGCTTAGCTCTTGAGCGTACTATTGCTTCTTTGCAAGCTGTTATTAAACGCACTATAGAAACAATGCCAGCCGAAGTTCTCAATGGAGAACGGAAGGTAACTTCGTTTGAACGTGAATTAAAATTGATTCAAAGTAAAACGGAATTAGAAAATCCCCAGATAGTTTTACATGTTGAAAAAATTAATTAATTCAATTACGCATTTAAATAACTTTATTGTAATCACTGTTGTTGAGAATTTTGTTTATTTTATCTTTTTTATCAGCAAAACATCTGACAATAATTAAAAAGCTATATTCTATATTACCCTGTATATTTATAATGAAATACTAACACAATCAAAAAAACAAGTAGGAAAGTATAGTCGGGCATGGCCGACCATACACCATGAGTATGTTTATAAAATTTTAATTTTTTTATAAAGAAACTTTTATGTTGAATATTACCATAATTCCATAATATTTAAGCAATTTATTGATAAAAAACTAAAGTTTCTAGATGAGGCTTTATATAGGTCAAATATGGGCCGGTCCACGGTAACTTTGGGAAAATTATATATTATTAAATAACAGTTAGTTTTGTTGAGTTTCATTGCGATACAAATGGTTACAAGTCAATTTTAGACGTTTAAGACAATTTTTTGAAGGGGGTTTGTATGGGGGCTAGGGTCAAATAAGGGCCGATCCTTACGAAAATCTGCAGTGTCATTTATACTTATATAAAAATCTTATTTGTGCCAATTTTTAGAAAGATAGTAGAATATTTGACGTAATTGTGGCATAAAAAGTTGAAATCGGGAGGTACGGTTGTATGGGGGCTAGGTGAAATAATGGACCGATTTCAACCATTTTCAATAGGCTTCGTCTCTGTGCCAAAATTTCATCAAATTATCTTGAAAATTGCGGCCTGTACCTTGCCCACATAGTTTACATGGACAGCCAGACGGACGGACGGACGTGTCTTAATCGACCCAGAAAATGATACTGAATCGATCGGTATAATTTAGGGTGGGTATTGAACCAATATTTTTTTATGTTACAAACATCAGCACAAACGTGTAATACCCTCCCCACTATAGTGGTGTAGGGTATAATAAAAAAATTATTATCACTTTATACAAATTATTACCACTTTATACATATATATTTTATAGATACACATCTAAAAATTATTGCGAAATATTTTACAATTTTAAATGAGAAAAAAAAACTAAAATAGTTTTCTTTTAGAATCATTTTCTTTTCTGTATGTTCTTTAGACTTTTTGTTTTATTTGAATTATATTCTATATATTTATGTACATACATGTCGAAAATAAAAAGTTTTTGAATTATTTTCAATTCATTAAAAAACTATATCTAGAAAAAATCACATTAATATTTTCCTTTCACAAATTAGGCACAAATATGACTTTTTTATTTATTTTTAAGGACGTATATAAAAATAGCCCTATTTAATTAACAAAAATTTTATTTTGAATGAGGTAGTGTAAGAAGACATTTTTGAGCTTTTGTAACTATTTAGCTAGATATACATACAAAATAATTTTTCACCCTAAAAGGGTTAAAATAAAGATTTGAATACAAAATATTTCGTTTAAAGAAAAAACTTCGGCTTCAAAGGGAACTCGATTGCGATGAATCGATTATACTATAATCGCTTTTTCAGCATATAGAGAATTTAATTTTTTTATATTTAGCCCCATATTCACAAACACATTTTTATTTTATAAACGATTTATAAATTAAATTTCTTATGAAAATTTTGTTTAACCTTTTATAAAATAAATTGCTGTTTATGAATAAGGGGTCAATATCTTCTTCTTTCGATATACATATATATGTATCAACCATATAACAAAATTGTAAACATTTACTTTTTTAATTAAACTCACCTAAAAATGTACAATTTAAAAATTAAAGAAAAAATACTATTATGGAAATGTATTTTTCTTAAATGTGTAGGAATTTCTGAGAAAAAAACTCCTGGCATCACTGATTATCGTTGCAATACAACACTGTCTAAATACAGTGCTACCAACATGAAGTGACAGCAAGAAATTTGAATTTTCAAACGCTTATTCCAAAAACAACAACGAAAATTGCATTTTCAAGAGCTACAGAATATTTTGTTTGTGGAAAAAAATCATTTATTTTTATAGGAAATAAGAAAAAATTTTAAATATTGTAAAAATGTCTACAGAGCAAAAAAATATTAAAGTTGTGGTGCGTGTAAGGCCATACAATCGCCGAGAGCTGGAGCAAAATCAAAGAACTATTATAAAAGTAATGGACCAAACGACGCTTCTGTTCGATCCTGATGAAGACGAAGATGAATTTTTCTTTCAAGGAGTTAAACAAAATCATCGTGATATCACCAAAAAAGTAAATAAAAAATTATCAATGGAATATGATCGTGTTTATGATACTGATACAACTAATATGCAAATATTTGAAGAATGTACAGCACCGCTGGTTGACTCTGTGTTAAATGGGTAAGCAAACCAATGCAGCTGTAGGTATAATTTACTAAATTTGATTTCATTTTTTTTGTTAGTTACAACTGTTCTGTATTTGTTTATGGTGCCACGGGAGCGGGTAAAACATTTACCATGCTGGGAAGTACTACAAGTCCTGGTTTGACTTTCCTCACAATGAGAGACCTCTTTGATAAAATTGAATCACAAAGTGATGTGCGCAAATTCGATGTAGGCGTCAGTTATTTGGAAGTGTATAACGAACAAGTTATGAATCTTTTAACTAAAACGGGCCCTTTAAAATTACGCGAAGATTCGAATGGTGTTGTGGTTAGCGGTTTAGTTTTGAAGCCAATCTATAGTGCCGAAGAACTGTTGGAACTCTTGGCATTAGGGAATTCAAATCGTACTCAACATCCCACCGATGCTAATGCAGAAAGTTCACGTTCACATGCTGTATTTCAAGTCCATATACGTATAACAGATCGTAAGACCGGTACAAAACGTATGGTGAAATTATCAATGATTGATTTGGCTGGCAGTGAACGGGCAGCCAGTACAAAGGGTATAGGTATACGTTTTAAGGAAGGAGCTAGTATTAACAAAAGCCTATTAGCACTTGGAAATTGTATAAATAAATTAGCTGACGGTTTGAAACATATTCCCTACAGAGATTCAAATTTAACGCGTATATTGAAAGACTCTTTGGGGGGCAATTGTCAAACATTAATGGTGGCAAATGTATCTATGAGTTCTCTTACATATGAAGATACCTACAACACTTTAAAGGTACGATTATTGATCAAAATTTAACAGATTTAACAATAATTAGATATTTTCAATATTGTTTTTTAGTATGCCAGTCGTGCGAAAAAGATACGTACTACTTTGCGACAGAATGCCTTAAAGACAAATATGCCAAAGGAATTCTATGTGAAGAAGGTTAACGAACTAATGGACGAAAATGATCGTCTCAAACAGACTAATTCAGCTTTAGAGGCTAAGGCTAACAAGGCTACTACATTTGACGAATCAGAACTTAAACCCTGGTACAGTCGTATTGATCAGATTTTTGCTTCGATTATTAAAACACAAGAACAATACATTAGTATAAAAAGTCGAGTAAAAAATCTAACATTTCGCATAAAATTGAAAACGGACATGGAAAATTCACGAAAAATATTGTATGGAGATTGTGAATCACAGGAGGTAAGTTATTATGAAAAGACAATATGTATTTATAGGTTTTTGAAAACTGTTTAATAGGGTAAATAGCTATTAAGTTTTTTTTTAAGCCAATTGAGCAATAATCAAAGATATCTCGAAAAATTAAGACTTACACAGATTTAACAAATCCATCTGATTAATGAAACATATATCTTAAAAAATTAAATGTATTTGCATATACAGAATTATAGCAGCTACACATCATCTGTATGTCACCTAAGCAAGCAAATTGATAAACTTACATCGGAAATTGAGTGCTGGCGCCAAAAACTCCGTAATCTTTATAAAAATTTAGAAAATATAAAAGCCGAAATAAAATCATCAAAATATGGAAATTTTCTACAGATTTATTTGAAATATAAAAATTCTGAAGTTCAAAATTCCAAAAAGGCTTTAATTAACAAACATATTACAGCCATAGA
The DNA here is from genome assembly GCF_022045245.1 of Lucilia cuprina. Taxonomy (NCBI): domain Eukaryota; kingdom Metazoa; phylum Arthropoda; class Insecta; order Diptera; family Calliphoridae; genus Lucilia; species Lucilia cuprina. The sequence goes on from NC_060953.1 coordinate 60,860,100, forward strand.
TTTGGAATTAAGTACAAAAGCAACATGGTTACAAACATCTTTCAAATTAGCAAGTCAAGTCATTAAGAATGGTAATCTAAATACACAGCAAAGGTATCACTATGAACTATTGGAACGGCATCTTAGTAATACCAATATTAGCAATGAAGTTGATGCTGAGGTCAAAGGAGAAAATGACATTAGTTATAGCACACAGCCAGCATCAAGTGACGAAGATGTTGATCATCTACATGGGACAAGGTCATGTAATAAACGTTTGCGTTTAGAAGAGTACGATTTAGATGATACCGATGATATAAATGGTTCTAGTGCTGATGATGGCGTTGAAAATGATGATGATATAGTTGATATGCATACTACATTTAAAATGCCTTCAAAAAGACCCTGTAATCCTAATGAAACTCATGTTTTGAGCGAAGTGGACACAAACGGAAATGCTACATTTTATATGGGCCCTTCTACGTCATCCACAGCGAGGACAAAAATTAACACAAAAAATGGCAAAGAGTTAACAATTACCAAATCAAATATAGTTTCAAATATGATATCGGATAAAATGGTAAAAGCAACATCCAATGCGGAACAATTAAAGAATGGTATGTGACTTTAAAACTCTTTGTGTCTAAACATTTATAAACATTAACATATATTCTTTCAGTTCTATTGAAATCTAAGAAATTTTCACATGCTACCCTTAGGACAGTAGCTGGTGGTTTGCAAAAAGAAAACAAAAAATTTAGTCCGAATCGTGTAAGAAAAAGTCCTCGCACACTCGTAACTAAAGGTAAGTGAACTAGTTAATAATTTTATTTGTATGTATTAAATAATTTTTTTTAATTTTTACTTTTTAATACAGTTGCATCCACCCAACGTCTAACATCACGCTTAGCTAACGATGATGCTGCTCCAGTTGTGAGATTAAATAGGGCAGCTTCGTTTAGAACAAAGAAATAGAAAATTTTCCATTTTGTTTTCTGAAAAGGAGTAAAGTGCAGATTTGCTCAAAATTTGCTTTAATAAATTCTGATGTTTGCTTAATTCAAACTAGTTTTAATTTTATATTTTTATAATATAATTCTATGTATATATGTAATTTATTTAATTTAACATAATCGAACCTAAAAGGTCGTTTATAGTTAAAAGATTTTACTGAATAAATATACAAAAATATTTATGTATTTTTATTAAATTTTATTAAAACAGTATGACGTTTCTTAATAATATACTGTTAAACATACATAAGTTGATTGTTTGTTTGTTACAAGTCATTTTTGTAGAAATTACAATTTCCGACCAAACCAAATGGCTGGGACAAAGACAATAAACGATTAAATAATGTCACACTGCTAAATAAAATATATGATAAAACTGCAAAATGTATTAATAAGAATATTGTTTGTACTAGAAAAAAATGATAAGATCCATACAATGATGTTGAGTGTTGTAGATTTTGTGTATTGCATAAATAACTACTAACTTCATGTTTATTTGAAGTGGCTGGACCTGTAGACAGAAATGTTGTTAGTCTTTCCCAATTATTCTTCTCTGACGGTTTAATTATTTCACTATTTTCTTCGTATACATTTAATGCTTCTTTATCCTTTGTAATGTAAGCGTTATTACTGCTTAATACAATATTTTGTAACGAGTCCGCTAATACTGCATCTTGCTTTTTCTGTGATTTTAAGGTGTAAGGTAGAAACGTAGTATTGGTTTCCTCCAGTTCTTTAGCTGAAATAGCCATTGTTGTTAACAGCAGTTGTGTTATTTGTATTAAATACATGTTTAATACATTAAACTGAATAGGCTTTTTTAAATGAACTACAACAATATCGCTTATTTATATACCATTACAAAGTGTTCGTTTCAGTGATTTTTGATGGACAAGTCTGTTTATATTTTGATGTACATTATACATAGGTATGTATTTGTGATATTTTTAGGTAAATATTAAATTTAAGGTTCACTTATTTTTCTAAACTTTGAATAAACAAGTAAGAGTGCTATATTTGGCTGTGCCGAATTTTATATACCCTTCACCATAGTGTATTTTAAACATAATAGTTTTATAAATTTTTTCCCGACTACATTATTATTACACCAAAAGCGAACAAAATGAACAACAACAACGTTAAACGAAATAAAAAACAAAATACACAAGGCATCTAAACCAACAAACATCTAAACATACATAACGAAAAACACAGAAAACAAAAACAAAATAAACAACGCAATAAAACCAACCTACATCCAAATATACGAACAGAATTCACAAAAACAAAATACACAACTCAATGATGCCAACAGCATCCAAACATACAAAACAAAATACACATCTGAAGAAAACCAAATACATCTACACACACACACACGTGTACATCGTTTTCAAATATACAGTGTTGTTGTTGCTTATTTAACAAAGCATGAAAAAAATATGACATTTTTTGATGAATTTTTCAGAGGTTGTCTCGGATTTTTGCTCATATTTCCGTTATTTAACGAACGATTTTGCTGATTTTAAATAGCGATCTTCTCGAAAGCATGTCTAACAGATTTGGGGTCCTCTAAAAACTGATTTCAACAGACAGACGGACATGGCTTAATCGACTCCGCTATTATAGAAATTACAAATGGAATGACAAACTTATATATAACCTTCTCACGAAGGTGAAGGGTATAATAAAAGACAATGTATGTATTTCTCGTTGATATAGATAATTATCTATATACATCTTTATAAGCCAGTTAAGACCCATAAATCCGTCCTCAGAAAATTATAAAATATTTATTGTCGAATTTCGTGATCGAGGTAGGCAGGGTCAATTATGGTTCAATATTTTGTTTATTATATCATAAAAGCTTTTTTACCATTTAAACAGTATTTCAAAATGCCACTTGTATGGGAACTTTTGCGAAATCATGGAACGATATTGCTCATTTTCAATACCAAACAAACCTTATTATTAATGAATAATCCCATAAATCATAAAGATACATATCGCTTATTTAAGGTTTATAACGCACATTTTCCATAAAAAATTCCTACAATAAACCATTAATAACTTTATTAGGCATGAATATGGGGGTAATTGTATATGATGGAGGTTTTATATATAAATTTATTAATTATAAATTAAAACAATTCTAATTTTTTTACATTAACACTTTTTTATTAAATTTTAAACAATTTCAACTAACTTCACCACATTTTCCGTTCAGTCTTCTTTTGTATATTCCAAAGTGTTCAAAAGTATTTAAGAATCACCTAATAATTCCTTTTGTTTAACTTGTAACATTTTATCGGCTTCGGCTATATATTTATCAGCTATGGCAGTAATTTGATTTTGAACACCAAACATATCATCTTTCGAAATATCCGATTGTTTTTTCAGCTTCTTAATGTTCGAATTTTGTATGTCTTTAATGGTATCACGATATTTTATAAATAAAGACTTGGCATTCTTTGAAAGATTTTCACGATGTTCTTTTGTAACTTTTGGTATTGGTATAAAAAGAGTGGTACCATCTTGTTGGGGATTCAAATTCATGCCACTTTTTTCAATGGCTTTCAAAACATCCGGTATAGTCTGGGGAAAAGCAATCATATTAACAACAATAGTTTTGGGATTTTTACGTGAAATTTGTGCCAGCTCCTGCAATTCATGCTCTGTTCCGTCGACTGTAACGCGTAGAGTATCAATAGCACCCGTAGTTGAACGTAGTGATAAATGCTTTATAAAATCATCTTTCATTTGTTGTACGGCCTTTTGCATTTGTGTATTTAGGGCATCATAATTGATAATTTCTCTTAATTGCGATTCATTGATTTCAACTTTAGCGGCTTTTTTCCCACCTTTCTCTTTCTTTTTATCCTTGGTTTTTGCGTAACACAAATTTGTTGTGGATAACAATCTCGTCTGTTGCAAAGCGGCTGGAGCGAGGAGAGTTAGTTGACTTTTTATGTTCGTTTTATAAGGAGCGAAAATTTGTCCTCTTACAGCAATATTTCGTAATAAAGAAGTAATTTTAGTGGAAATCATTATTTTTATTAACAATCTATAAGATTTGGTTTTTGTTGTTTCAGTTTCGCCAAAAAATTTATTGTGATGTTTTGACGTTTCTACTTAATTTTGCACTATCAAAAGAGTTGCCGTGTTTTCTTAATACAGCTGTTTTGTTGGTAAACAAATAAATAGAAAGTAACACAATATTAAAAAAAAAATACTTTTATTAAAAAAAAAAAACATATGTAATTACATTAATTTATTTACAGATAAGTGTGAAAGTATAATTATCTGTTTAAAATTGTTTTAACAATAATTAATGCAATCATTGATGGACATGTCCTTTGTTAAAGAAATAGATAAAACCTTTTTTAGAATTGTGCAAAAGTTGGCGAATTCCTTCTTCAAAATTTAGAATTATTCCATACCCCTTTGAAACATTCGACGAACGTATTAGTTTTGCTCAAACGTATGACAAAAAGCATTAAACAATTCGACCAGAGAGTCTCCTCCAAAAACTTCATCCGGCCTATATCATCGTATAGGAAGTTGAGATTTCGGATTCTTCTCCTATGTTTTCTTTGGTACTGTACCACTAAACAGTATAGTCAGTATATCATCCAACGACTCGGCAAATCTGGCTATTTTTTTGTTCTAAACGAAGCTGCCCTATTTAATCTGACAACTGGAGCAGCAGCATCGTTTGCTATGCGTGATATTTGACGTTGATTTATTTGCATGGATGCTGCTGTAGTATTAATAGACAAATTATTAAAATATCCATAATTATGACTTATTAGAGTTTCCTTACCTTTACTTATGACAGTACGAGGACTCTTTCTTATACGATTCGGACTAAATTTTTTGTTTTCTTTTTGCAAACCACCAGCTACTGTCCTAAGAGTAGCATGTGAAAATTTCTTCGATTTCAAAAGAACTAAAATTATAAATGTTTATGTTTAATAGTAATTAGAAATGTATAGAAAGACCATTGTTGAAAGCACTTACCATTCTTTAATTGTTCCGTATTGCATGTTGCTTTCACCATTTTATCCGATAACATATTTGAAACTATATTTGTTTTGACCAAAGTTAAATCTTTGCCAATCTTAGCGTTAAATTTTGTACCCACTGTTAAAGTTGATGTCTTAGAAGGACCCATATAAAATGTATCGTCACCATTAGTATCCATTTCGCTTAAAACATGTGTTTCGTTAGGATTACGGGGCCTCTTTGCAGGCATTTTAAATGTGGTATGCATATCGTCCATGTCAACGTCATCATCATCAACGGCATCATCCGCACTAGAACCATGTATATCATCTGTATCATCTAAATCATACTCGTCTAAACGCAAACGTTTTCTGCATGATCTCATATGTTGATTATCTACATCTTCGTTACTTGATGCTGGCTGTGTACTAGAATCTATAGAATTTTCTCCTTCGATATCGTTATCAACATCATTGCTAAAATTAGTATTGCTCAGATGCCGTTTCAATAGTTCATAGTGACACATTTGTTGTGTATTAAGATTACCATTCTTTATAATATGACTTGCTAATTTGAAAGATGTTTCTAACCATGTTGCTTTTGCACATAATTCCAAATCTATTGCAGTAATGTGTTTATTAATTAAAGATATTTTGGAATTTTGAACTTCAGAATTTTTATATTTTAAATAAATCTGTAGAAAAGATGCGTATTTAGAAGATTTTATTTCTGTTTTTATATAGTCTAAATTCTTATAAACACTTCTGAGTTTTTGGCGCCAGCACTCAATTTCCGACTTTAGTTTATCAATTTTACTGCTTAAATGACATACGGATGATGTATAGCTGGTGCAATTCTGTTTATGAAAATATAATTTTAAGAAATACATGTATTTCGTTAATAACAAGGTTTATAATTATTTCAAGTGTTTGTATAATTTTTACTTCCGAATCCCCGGTTTTCAGTGTTACATTTTTGTATAAAAACAGCGAATGGACGGACATTTTATGGAAATATATTTCATTAAAAAAAGATTTATAAATATCTTCGCGTAACTTTTTTGTTAATCGTTAGATACAATTTAAAAATTGCATATCACTAAGTCTACTCTTTCCCATTAAAAATTATAATAAAAATTTTTTAATCTACTAATATGACCTTAAACAACTTACCTCTTCAGATTCGCAATCTCCATATATTATTTTTCGTGAATTTTCCATGTCTGTCTTTAGTTTTATACGAAATGTTAGATTTTTGACTCGACTCTTTATGCTAATATATTGTTCTTGTGTTTTAATAATCGAAGCATAAATCTGATCAATACGACTGTACCAGGGTTTAAGTTCTGATTCGTCAAATGTAGTTGCCTTATTTGCCTTAGCCTCTAAAGCTGAATTTGTCTGTTTGAGACGTTCATTTTCGTCCATTAGTTCGTTAACCTTCTTAACATAGAATTCCTTTGGCATATTTGTCTTTAAAGCATTCTGTCGCAAAGTAGTACGTATCTTTTTCGCTCGACTGGCATACTAAAAATATAATATTAAAAATATTTAATTATTGTTTAATCTATTTCTTAAGTAATATAACAATCGAACCTTTAATGTGTTGTAGGTGTCTTCATATGTCAGTGAACTCATAGACACATTTGCCACCATTAATGTTTGACAATTGCCCCCCAAAGAGTCTTTCAAAATACGCGTTAAATTTGAATCTCTATAGGGAATATGTTTCAAACCGTCAGCTAATTTATTTATACAATTTCCAAGTGCTAATAGACTTTTGTTAATGCTAGCTCCTTCCTTAAAACGTATACCTATACCCTTTGTACTTGCTGCTCGTTCACTTCCAGCTAAATCTATCATGGATAATTTCACCATACGTTTTGTACCGGATTTACGATCTGTTATACGTATATGTACTTGAAATACAGCATGTGAACGTGAACTTTCAGCATTAGCATCAGTGGGATGTTGCGTTCGATTCGAATTTCCCAAGGCCAAAAGTTCCAACAGTTCTTCAGCACTATATATTGGCTTTAGAGCTAAACCACTAACCACAACACCATTCGAATCTTCGCGCAATTTTAACGGTCCCGTTTTAGTCAAAAGATTCATAACTTGTTCATTATACACTTCCAAATAACTGACTCCAACATCGAATTTGCGTACATCACTTTGTGCTTCTATTTTATCAAAGAGGTCTCTCATTGTGAGGAATGTCAGACCAGGACTTGTAGCACTACCCAGCATAGTAAATGTTTTTCCAGCTCCTGTCGCACCATAAACAAATACAGAGCAATTGTAACTAACAAAAAATTAAATCAAATTCAATAAATTATATTACAGCTTTGGTATCGGATTACTTACCCATTTAAAACAGAGTCAACCAGCGGTGCTGTACATTCTTCAAATATTTGCATATTTGTAGTGTCAGTATCGTAAACACGGTCATACTCCATTGATAATTTTTTATTTACTTTTTTAGTTATATCTCGATGATTTTGTTTAACTCCTTGAAAGAAAAATTCATCTTCGTCCTCATCAGGATCAAACAAAAGCGTTGTTTGATCCATTACTTTTATAATAGTTCTTTGATTTTGCTCCAATTCTCGTCGATTATATGGCCTAACTCGCACAACAACTTTAATATTTTTTTGTTCTGTTGTCATTTTTTTCAGAATATAAGAACTTTTTCCAAATTTTTTATCATAAGCAAATAATTTTTCATACACAAAATAATTGTTTTGCTTTTAAAAATGATGCCTTTCTTGCAGAGCACTGCGCCGACAAATATTAACGTCGTTGGCGACTGACACTAATTACGTCGGCGGCGGCTTAAAATCGACTGTAAGTCGGCTAAGTTTTCAACTACGTTTAGTTTTTAAATTTTAACGATTTTAACCCTTTCCGTGGTTTTGTTGAATATATTCGACATTACAATAGACTCTGTTTTTAAGCATTTTTTGGGTATAATATTTAACTTTAGTTTTAATTTTTTTCTTTTAGATTAAAATGAAGACTTTATTATATTTTTAATTGATATTTTGAAAGATCTTCCGTATTTTAAAAGTATTTAAAAATCAGATTTGAATGAATTGACACTTATGATTACTTTTTAAAAAGTTAATTTAATGGCCAAAAAAATTGTATTTTAGGAGATCGGACTATGCAGATTTAAATTTTATTGTATTGAAAAAAATTTAAGAAGACATTTTACAAAAAAAAAATCATAAAAAATATTGGTGGTACTTTTTAATTTAAATTAACTTTGACCTTCTATAACTTGCTAGGGAAAACTCAAATTCAAAAAATATTATTTTTCCCTGATTCAGCTCAAAAGAAAATTCTTAAAAATTAAAACAAATCCTTTCTCCAAGTTTTACGAACATCAGCCGATATTTAACTATATCCTCCATATAAAACATCTTGCAGAAAATCAGTTTCTAAAAAATCTTATTAAGAAAATTATCAATAACGTAAAAACAAAACAAATAAAATTGTTTATTTACTAGCTATACCCAGTGTGCTGTGCTACCCTAAAAGCAATATAAATAAGAAACTTAACGATTTTGATCATTCTAACTACAATGGTTTTCCAGATATACAATTTCATGTTTCGATTTCAATATCATAGAAAACTCAAAAAGTACCAGTTGGAGAATGAAGAAGTACCAAAAAATATCACTTAAACACCGGTACCATTTTGTACCGGTGTTTCGAAAAACACCCCATTATCAAATGTAGTGTTTCTTGAATAAAATCAAATTTCCCCTTTTGGTACATTTTTCCACCCCATTAACGAAATAAAAATTATGTTTCAAAAACTTGCAACATCGTATTGGGAGCCCGTTATTATGTATTCATATGTATAAGTTAATAAACCAAAAACTATGTTTCATAAAAAAGTACCAAAAATAAATAAACGTTCGTCGTGTTATGAAAGATTCAAAAGATTCAAGATGGTCATTATTAAAATTGTATCTTACAGTTATACCAAAGTAAATTAATAATAATTAATTTAGTTTGTACAATATGATGTGTCAATTCGCTTCAATATTTCTGTTTGTAAGTAGAAAATTTTTTGAGTCGTCGGCGGCACGGCTTTTTAAAACTTGGCCGGAGACGCAACGTCGTTGTTTAGAGCCAGCGAGTCAGCTTGTATCTCTGGTCGCCATTTTTATTTTTTACAATTTTTTGACAAAAGAGATTTGCGTCCTTTTTTGCAAAAAATATAAAAAAGATTAAAGTAAAATTTAACAAAGTTCACAAAAAATAAAACTAATTTGTAAATACCGTTTACATATAACAAATCAAAAAGATATACATATAAAATAGAAGAATATGAGTGGAAAAGTATTATTTGCGTGCTCAAAGTGTTTCTCGAGGCATCCATTTGAGGAATTATCGTCGGGAACTCAACTTTGCAAGGTGATGATAAATACTAATAAAACAATGTTATAATAATAGTTTGTTAACAAAAATTAACAAGAATGGTGGTTCATATAATGTTCAATAAATAAAATGTATGACACACAAACAAAAGCTAAAAATTTAATGTTTTTGTTCAAGACGCGGTAAAATTAGGAATAATGATTTTATGTGCATTTTTACGACAATAAAACATAATGTAGTTCGACAACAGCGATCGTATGATACCCTACAAGTTTTTTTTTTTTAACAGTACTTGAAAGTTGACCTTACATCTGACCCATTGTGTTTATATTGTAGTGATTTTAACTCTTCCATAATTTCGTTTTGGAATACATTTTTATATGTATGACTGCTACGCTCCATTGTATTTGACTAGATGAACTAGTAGACCGATTTTAATCGATCTTGGAGTTTTTTTCAAATAATAAAAATTAAAACAAACACATTTTATTGACACGAATATATGCATACATACATATGTATGTATATGCATGTAAGCTACAAAAAATGCATTCATTCAGTGAAATAACTTGTTTTGTTATATACACCGATAAAAACACATTATTAATTAATTTTATTTTATATATATTTTTCTAGAACTGTCGTGGTTCCACCTCCGTGGTTAAATGTTCTTATTGTCGTTCAGAATTTCAACCAAATTCGTAAGTATAAGAAATTATTGTTATTAATTTTATTTTTTCTAATTTTTTCCTTTAAATATATAGAAAATCTCAGAATATTTGCAAAAAATGTGAACATAATCTGAGTAAATACGGTAAACCCAGTGCCTGTGAGTGTTGCAAAATTGTTGCAGCTTTTGGTAACTCCAAGTGCATGAGGTATGTTAAAGTATTCTTTAATTTATTTTTGATTTTTTCAATCAAATTTTCAAAATTTATTCAATATGTAATTTAAACCCTTGATGAAATATATTGAGTACACAATAAGTATAAACTTTTCAGAAATAATAAGTTTTTAGTAGTTATTTCGAAGAGACACTCAGCTTAAGTAAAATAAAATTTAGTAATAATTAGTAAAACTGTGAAGACAGTTTGGATCACCTTATAAATAGAAATAATATAAAATTATGCAAAAAAGTAAAAGCTTCGTTAAAATGTTTCTTGCATTATGAAAAAATTTGTTAGCAAAAAAGTTAATATTTGATTCTAAAGATATTAGCATTACACAATTCGTATAACTTATTCTTAAATATATTCAATAAAATTGTATATGACTCTCGAAATTAATTGTGTATTCAATAACTTAATCAACATATTCGAATAAAATTTTGATAAATACTTGTGTCTATAAGAAACATTTTTTTATTTATAATTCATCGTTTTATGAACGCAAACATTTTTCTTCTTCTCTTTTTCTACACATATGTATATAAAACGCAAAAATAAAATAAAATGATCTTACATAAAATTCAACATATTGATGATTGGACAAACCCTCAACTACCAACCACCCTTTAACTTTATTACATAACTTAAAGATGTGCAAGCTACGAGGCCAGATATGGACCACCAGTACAGTGTGACGAATGCAAACTAAGATCAGCCTTCGATCGACGTGATGAAAATAAAAAGGTGTGAACAGAACTGTTAATACAATGAAATTATAAAAGTACATGTGCTTTTTTAAGGACATACTGTAGTTTGTATTGAAATGTTTTTTGAATGTATATAGAATTTGCTGCAAAATGTAGTAATTAGTCTATTTAAAACGAAATGTAGTTTAAAGTTAAAAATATGTTTGCGTTCATAAAGTATTTGTTATAGTTACTACTTATTTATTAATTTACAAAACCTTTTATATAATTTATTTTAGGTTAATGGCAAATTGCTGTGTTGGCTTTGTACCTGTGCATATAAGCGGGCTTATCTAAAAGCCCAACAGGAGGGTCGAATACCATCCAAAAAAAGGCCTCATGAAAAATCACATCGCGATAGTTCTACTGCGTCGGCTAAAAAACCCTCCCGTAGTGATATTAGCAAAACAAATAGTAGCAATACAAATGTTGCTGTATCGGCTGTTAGTGCAGCTGGTCTCGATATGCCAGAAAAAATATCACGTACTGGTTCGTCAGGCAGTGGTAACGGTAGTATAGGTTTAGGATCAATTGCTGCACCAGCTGTAGTGAGTATTGATCCAAATTCCGCCGATCACGTTGTGGCTATGACAACTTTAAAGGAGCGTATTGCTAGTCTGGAAAAGCGTTTGTCGCAAAAAGACAAGGAGTTGTTAGAAAAAGATAAATTGGTAATTTATTGAAATCATTCAAAAAATTATATAATTGTTATTTTTTCTGTTTTTTTTTCTATTAAGCTTACCGAACTTAAGGGTAAAAACTTTGAAAAAGAAAATGAGATGCGTAACAAATTAAGAGATATTGATAGATTAAATGAAATGAAAGTGGATAATTTAAACAGAAAAGTTGCATCTCTACTTAAGGAGGTGGCTATGCTAAAGAAAAGCAACAAAAAGAATAATGGAGGTGGATCTAGTGCAGCTTTAGCTGCAAATCGAGAAAAGGAAAGAGAAAAACGTGAACGTGAGAATGTTTCTCCCAAAGAAGAAATAACCGCTGCCAGCACAGCAACCGAATCATCGGATAAAGATGATGAAAAGGACGATGCTAAGGAAGACATTAAAAGCGAAGATTCGCGTGATTCACGTATCAGTACTAAAGAAGAGACCAAACCTTCGAAAGTGGAGGATGAATCTAAAGAAATTGAAGCTGAGGAAGATGAAGAGAAAGAAAAACGTGAGGAACGTGAGAAAAGTGTTAAGAGTGAAAAAAGCGACAAGAGTGAAAAGAGTGTTAAAAGTGAGAAAAGTGTTAAGAGTGAAAAAAGTGACAAGAGTGTTAAAAGCGAGAAAAGCAAAAACAATAAGGAAGAAGACGTTGAACGTTCGGGAACTCGTTCTCGTTCCGGTTCAAGATCAGTATCACGTTCAGCATCTAGATCTAAATCTCGTTCCCGTTCTCAATCTCGTTCTCGTTCACGCTCTCGTTCACATTCTCAATCACGATCTCGTTCAGGATCTCGTTCACGTTCTGGTTCACGTTCACCATCTCGTTCGCGCTCTAATTCACCCGATTCCAATTAATCAACGACAGAAACTTTTCCTTTTTTTATTTACTCAATTTTATTAAGTGTTTTTAGAACATCTAATACACAATTTTTTTTCTTATTGTTCTTGCTTTTTTTTAATTTTTGGAATATTTCAAACATTCAATTATAATGTACTGATTGAAAGTTTAGAGTAAAATAAAGTTATGACGCTCATATATCTTTCCTAAATAAAATACAGATATTTATGTATGTTTGGTTAGCCGATTAAAGACTTTCTCGTTTAGCTTTAGATTCTTTATAATGTGTTTTTTTTTAATGTTTTGCAACACTTTTCTTCCTTGTGTTTTTCTTTTGCTCTCTTTCTATATTTTATAATTCCTTTAAAGTCGTATTTTATATTCTTTTTTTTTTATTCATGATTATTATTCTTAAGTTTATATTTTTTATATTCTTTTTAATTATAATTAAATTATAATATAGTTCAATTTTATTAATTTTCTTTTTAATGCTCGATTTGTACTTGATTCACGAAGAAGTATTGGACAATGAAAAAAGAAAAAACTAGTTCATGGGAAAGATTTTATAAGTTGCTTACAATTGCTACTACTCTATACTTTTTCTTTATTTAGTTTAAGATGACTATTTAATTTTTGTAATTAAATTTATATTTTAATTTGAAAACACAACTTTAATACGTTAATAAAAATAAATAAACAGATTGAATTTTTTTATTAAAATATTACCAAATCTTTAATAGTTGTATAGTTGTTGCTGGGGTTGTAGAACCGTACATATGTGCAACGCTTGGTGGTAATGTCTATTTTACTCCATTTTTCGGGAGTAACATTTTAACATGTTGTTCATATATCCTTTATTTATGTACAGATTATGCAGATATGACAAATTTTTCAAATTTTAAATAAGAATTCTCGAAAGAATGTCTAATGAACGTTTATTGACGATTCAGATTCTCTGATATCTGGGGTTTTGTAAATATGGAATATACACTGATAAGGTCGGAAAATAATATTGTAGAAATTACAAATGTAGAGAAACTTATATTTAACTTTCTTGCAAATATTATACACTCTTTATAAGATCTGCTGCCTCACAAGTAAAGTTTAAAAAAATATATATATTGTAAGGTTTTAAATGACATTATTTAATTTAATAGCATTTTAATGGACTTATTGCATATAATAATTGCTTGTATTAAAAACAAACATAAAATAATGAAACAATATTTGTATCAACAATATAGAAACGTCTCTATAGTCTCTTACGAACATCCATATACAAGTGACTTCAATGAGGTTTAGGTGTATGACCATCTACATAAAAATTACGAGTAGCCTTTGGTAATGTTAATTCTATGCCGTCCAGTTCTTTCGTTAGTACTATTTGACAGCCTAAACGAGAATTTTCTTTAAGAAACGGTGCCATGTCTAATAAATCATCTTCTTTTTCTTCGGCCTCCGGCAATTTGTCTAGATAGTCATCATGTACATAAACATGGCATGTGGTACATGCTAAAGAAGCTTCACAAGCACCTGCAAGATTATGTATTAAAATTATTCAACACATCAAACTACTAAAGTTAAAACTATTACCCTCCATTTCAATTTCGTAACGATGAGCCAAATATAAAACATTATCACCAATTTTACCCTTTACCTCAGTTCGTTTGCCATTTTTATCGACATAGGTAACTCGTACACTGAAATTATTTTCAAAATTTTTTATTTTTTTTTTTAATTTTTTATTAAAATTTTCTTCTTTCTTACATTTCATCTGCTGACTTAGGATCTTGCCATTCATATTCTCCATGTCTGTTAACTGTAAGTAGTTTATTTAATATTTAATTACAAAATTATTTATCCAAAGATATTCCACTTACTCGTCGTTGTTTGCAACAGTCGAAATGGTGTTCTTTTTGGAATCTTTTGGATATTTTTAGAAATAATACTACCAGAAATTCTAGCTTGCCGCAAAAATAAACAAAGCATTTTGTCCTAAAAGGTTATGAAATAATAACAATAATAATATTGCACAGCTGTTTCATCTTGTTTATCATTTTGATAACATTGTTGCCGTTCTTCAAGTAATTGTTTTTTTGTGGGGAAATTTAATAATGTTATCATATTAGCGTTTTTCAAGTTATAAATTTAAATAATAAGTTGAAAATAAATTTTTTCTGTATTTCTACTGTGCTACTTTATACATAATTTGAACAAATTATCTCAGTTTTGGTCATTTTATTTTTTTATTTACAAATATGAGAAACCTATTTATATTACACAACAACTAAAAATTTCATTTCATTCCATCGTTTCCTAGGGTATTTTTTAAATACCTTACAAAATAAATTTAGCCAAAATTTGTTAACTTCACATTCAAGAAAAACATTTTTTAATGCAAGTGCATATAACAATTTCAGTCGCAATTCAGGTCTGAGTTGGGGAACAACTCTCGCGTCATCGTGATTATTTCTTAAACGCGTTCAGGCTTGTGTTTGTTGCCTGGCTTTCGACAGTTTTGCGTCTCGCTCGCACTGGTGTAATGTATTACTTCATGTAACTGTTCAAAGTTACATGTTGTCTACATTAACCTCGTGCTTTCGTTTTACCTCAAGTGAGGTTATGTTTTATTGGTGGAGACCATAGAATACTCAAACGTTTTTAACTGGTGGAGACCATAAAATACTCACGATATAACCTGGTGGAGACCATTTAAACTCAAATATATACTGGTGGAGACCATTAATACTTTTGATGAAATCAAGTCCGGATGCTCCAACTTCCTATATGAAGGTATAGGTCGGTTGGTGGGGTTTTCTCTGGACAAACGTGTGATAACCTGGCAATATGAGTGCTTGATGCACCGCCATCCTAATCAAAACCCAAAAAAAAAAAAAAAAAAATATAACAATTTGTAAGCTTTTTGGAACTTAAAATTATTTAAAGTTAATGTTACTATTTAATATTAAAATTATTTATTTACAAGTTTATTAAGCAAAAGTTGCATAATGTTGTGCAATTTATATAAAGTTTTTATTGTGAATTATGTAAATATGTATGGTATGCATTTGTATGTACAGTGTCGGTCAAAACAATTTGAACAAAAGAAACGTTACATATTTATGGAATTAACAAAGTTATTTGCGGCTTTAATCTAGTTTATCCAAGTTTGAGTAAAAGATTCCAAGATCCAAAGGCACATACCAATAAAGAAATATTACATTCCTTTAAAAAACTTGGCCTTCAAATAAATGGAACACAGTAATGAACCATTTTTTTAAATCCAGCAGGAATCGACAAGCCCATGTTGTTTTCCGATAAAATATATGGGGTTATCAAAAAATAATACTTACGATAGATTTACGCAGAAAGCTACTCCTCAGTGGAATTCTAAAAGTATTCAGCATTACCAACGAATATATGAGATATTTTTATTATTTTGAATATAAAACACAAACACTAAAATATTCAAAAATAAGATTTTTACCAATTGTAAGAATGTAACTTTTCTTTATAGGTATGAGCATAAATATATTACTTTATTTATTAAATGATACAAGTTACATTTGTCCAACATATTTTGACCGACACTGTAAGCACTACATTTTGTTGCTTGCACCTTTGTTGTTATTTTCTTGCAGTTTACAATTACAAAAATAAATTATATTCTGTAATCGAACCATGCTGACAGGAGTCAGTTAGTTTACCCATTAGGCCCTGAGTCCATGATTATCCGCAGAGATTAATTTTGAAATATTGTCAATATTTTAACTGATGTAGACTCACGATTTAACCTGGTGGGGACCATTTAAACTTAAATATATACTGGCGGAGACCATTAAACTATAAAATGTATTTCTGCTGGAGACCAAATAATACTTTTGATATAATAATGTTTGGTGATCCAACTTTTTTTTATAAAGATATAGGTCATTTTAACCTAAACCCAAAAAAATATTGTACGAAACTGCAATTACAATGTTACAGTGAATTACTAAAAATTTATTTGCCACAAGCATGAAACTGACCCGTAGGCATAGACCAATTGTCCCCAAAATATTTTTCTTTTAGTTTTTATAAACAAACTATGATTATTGCTCAAAAAATGTTATTTGTTTCAGCAAATTTCCCCATACACAGTACAAGCATGCTTGTGTTGTGTATCTACCGGTCCACACTAGGAAACTTGCGTGAAAGAGAAAAAGAAAGAATATCATTCATCTCTCTCGCGGTACGGAGTTTCACATTCTCGGAAACTGCCGGTCCACACTGCCGGTTCATTCGTACAACAACAAATCAAAGTAATAAACGCATAGTTTCTGACCTGGTTCACACTAGGCAACTTTTTTTTTAGGAAACTTTTGATTTTTTGTGTGTGAGAGAATGAAATATCAACCATCTCTTTCTCTCTCACACAAAATCAAAAGTTTCCCAGTGTGAACCAGCTCTCTGAAACAAAAGTTTCTATGTGTGGACATTAAGACAACTTCAAAAGGAAATTAAGAAAAAGTTTCTCAACAAAAGTTTCCTAGTGTGGATGAGGTCTATGGGACCCTTAAGCTTGACTTCAGAAAATATTGAATTTTTGGTTTACTTATCATTTTAGTAGTTTTTTTCAATATTACTTAGGGCTTTTTGGATTTTATATGACGATGTATAGTTCAACAAGTTTATCTTTTATCTTCGTTGAAAATTCATTAGTTTTGTCTACAAAACTTTATCTATACACCTAGGTTAGGTTAGGTTAGGTTTGCACAGGTAGCCAATGTCGGCTTTACTTGGGTCCATATTGATCCCTTTGTAAAAAAAAATACCTGTAAGGAGAAGAAAAGAGAAG